>NC_091318.1:33383888-33433888 GCF_038502225.1 Cherax quadricarinatus | reverse complement strand
TGAGAAGAATTCAATCGGACGAGGACAAGGCAGAACTACAAAGGGATCTGGACAGGCTGCAGGCCTGTTCCAGCAATTGGCTCCTGGAGTTCAACCCCACCAAGTGCAAAGTCATGAAGATTGTGGAAGGGCAAAGAAGATTGTCTAGGGGGCCAGAGACTACAATCCTCACTAAAGAAAAAATGATCTTGGGGTGAGCATAATGCCAGGCACATCTCCTGAGGCACACATCAACCAAATAACTGCTGCAGTATATGGGCGCCTAGCTCAATTAAGAACAGCATTCTGCCATCTTAATAATGAATCGTTCAGGACCCTGTACAGCGTGTACGTTAGGCCCATATTGAAGTATGCGGCACCAGTTTTGAACTCACACCTAGCCAAGCACGTAAAGAAACTAGAGAAAGTGCAAAGGTTTACAGCAAGACAAGTCTCAGAGCTAAGGGGTATGTCCTACGAGGAGAGGTTAAGGGAAATCAACCTGACTGGAGGACAAGTGAGATGGGGGGACATGATAACGACATATAAAATACTGAGAGGAAACGACAAGGTGAACAGAGACAGAATGTTCCAGAGATGGTACACAGCAACAATGGGACACAGCTCTAAGATGAAGACTCAGTTGAATCACAGGGATGTTAGGAAGTATTTCTTCAGTCACAGAGTTGTCAGGAAGTGGAATAGTCTGGAAAGTGAAGTAGTGGAGGCAGGATCCACACATAGCTTAAAGAAGATGTACAATAAAGCTCATGGAGCTGGAAGAGTGTCCTAGTAGCGACCAGCGAAGAGGCGGGGCCAGGAGCTATGAATCGACCCCTGCAACCACAATTAGGTAAGTACACACACACACACATAACAGAAATCAGGTGATTTACGGGCTCTAGAGTCACTTTTATTATTATTTTCATTATTATTATTATTATTATTATTATTATTATTATTATTATTATTATTATTATTATTATTGTTGTTGTTATTAATATTATTAACCCTCAGTTACATTTTATCTATCACTAATGAGCTCTACTTTGCCTATCAGTAACTGGTTACATTTTGTTTGTCAACAAGGATTGCATTATTATCTATTACGTACTTACAGATTAAATTTTCTTCATAACCAGTTTCTTTTATTCACTTATCCAAATGAATGAAAAAAACTAAGAATATAAAATGTAAAGGAAAATCCCAGCTTTTATGTAAATAAATTTCTTACGTTCAGTCTCCAGAACGATGGAATATTATTTTCCTAGGCTAAATAATCTGGGTCTCTTAATTAAGTTTCAGATATTGGAATAATCAGATGCAGACTCTAAACCCTCCAGCAAATTCCTTTACTTGGGAATTGAAAATATACTTAGTTTTTTTTAAAAACGTTGGAAAATTATTTATTTGCAGATTGTAAGTATTTAAGAATTACGATATCCCGCCAGGAGCTTTATGCTGCTAGGTAATAGAAGCTCAGAATCCCTGCTTCAAGCTTAGTACAGACATCATGACAGTTAAGAACTCCTGCTTCAAGCTTAGTACAGACATCATGACAGTTAAGAACTCCTGCTTCAAGCTTAGTACAGACATCATGACAGTTAAGAACTCCTGCTTCAAGCTTAGTACAGACATCATGACAGTTAAGAGTTCCTGCTTCAGGCTTATTGCAGACACAAGGACAGTTAAGAGTTCCTGCTTCAAGCTTAGTACAAACGCAAGGACAGTTAAGAGTTCCTGCTTCAAGCTTAGTACAGACACAAGGACAGTTAAGAGTTCCTGCTTCAAGCTTATTGCAGACACAAGGACAGTTAAGAGTTCCTGCTTCAAGCTTAGTACAGGCACAAGGACACTTAAGAGTTCCTGCTTCAAGCTTAGTACAGACACAAGGACAGTTAAGAGTTCCTGCTTCAAGTATATTAAGGACACAAGGAGAGTTAAGAGTTCCTGGTTCAAAAATAATTAAGACAGAAGGAGAATTAAGAGTCCCTGGTTCTAACATAAAAAATAAAGAAAGAAAATTAAGAGAACCTGGTTCAGGCATAATAAAGACACAAGGAGAGTTAAGAATCTTTTGTTCAATCTTAATACAGAAAGAAGAAGAATTAAAACTCCCTGCTTCAAGAATAATGAACATGGTTGAAGAATAATGAAGATTGTTCAAGAATAATGAACATGGTTGAAGAATAATGAAGATGGTTCAAGAATAATGAACATGGTTGAAGAATAATGAAGATGGTTCAAGAATAATGAAGATGGAAGACGAATTAAATCTTAATAAAGAAAGAAGAAGAATTAAAACTCCCTGCTTCAAGAATAATGAACATGGTTGAAGAATAATGAAGATGGTTCAAGAATAATGAAGATGGAAGACGAATTAAGAGTCTCTGGTTCAAGCATAATACAGAAAGAGAGTTAAGAGTCCCTGGTTTAAGCATAATACAGAAAGAGAGTTAAGAGTCCCTGGTTTAAGCATAATACAGAAAGAGAGTTAAGAGTCCCTGGTTTATGTATGTCAATGAAACACTACTGCATCTACAAGGTTTTAACTCAGTATCATAAAATATGAGGCCGAAGGTGAAACATAATGAAAATAAGGAACAGAAGTTAGAGGTTCAACTGGGAATGTTCGCAGAAAATCCAATGGAAGTTTATGGGAGCAAGACGGTTTTCAAGCAGCTTAATCTGCCCATAGGAGTCGCTGCAATAGTCAATATTAAACCATAAGAGACCCTTCGTGAGACATAATATGATCATAAGAGATACTTCAAGAGATATTATTAGAGCATAAGAGACCCTTCGTGAGACATTATATGATCATAAGAGATACTTCAAGAGATATTATTAGAGCATAAGAGACCCTTCGTGATACATTATATGATCATAAGAGATACTTCAAGAGATATTATTAGACTGTAAGAGACCCTTCAAAAGGCAATATCAGACCATTATAGTCCCTTCAAGAGACATTATAAGACCATAAGAGATCAAACCACATCACGGGCGGGGTTAGAACCCGCGGATATCCTGGTATGGTTTGTTTGCAATCGTGTCATTACGATTTCGTGAACCATAAGTGATCCTTCAGTAGACATTATAAAGCCATAAGAGATCTTTCAAGTCACTTTCAATTTTTTTTTTTCAGTTATAATTCTCAAAACATTAGAAACACCCAGACAAGAATGAACATAATTTCCCTGGCTCCCCGTAACTTATTATAATATCAAACCCCACTCCAGTGATTCCAATAACTCTCTCAATTCTTTACACTGTGTTCTTCTGCCCTTGACACATCTCCAAGATTCACACTTATGCAGTCATCTCAGTCTCAGGATGATGTAAAGACATCATCAGGATGATGTAAAGACATCAAACAGGAGCGTGGTGAGTCATCTCCTTTCCTCAGGATGCCTAAAGCTACTTTGGCACACAAAAAAGTGTCTCCTGTACTTATTACCTTCTCTAAACATCGTAATGTAAACAAATATAAAAAAAAACAATAAACCACAAAAATACATGGAATCTTTAGCATTTTTAATGTTTATAAATATAAACAGAACTTGTAAAAATAACTAAATAAATTTTTGACCTAAATATATCTCTAACTTGACCTTATTAAAGTGTATATTTTATTGAAAAAACAAACTGTGAGCATCAGAGGACACGACCCAGCTAGTATATAATTATCTCTCCAAAGCGGGTACCTAATCTAACAAAAAATAGATAAACAAAACACAAGATGATCTTCCGGTGACTAAGGTTTCAAACCTATCATTTAAAACCACAAATTCTCATAAAGTAACACTACAGCCACCAATATACTCTAGCAGATTTCTTAGATCTTCATACTTTAGCCTAGCCAAAAGGATGACTTTAAAAAAACCCTACCTATGATTATTAATATAATTGTAAAGTAAAAGGACACAAGTGCAACTAATGTGACATTTATTGTGGCAACGTTTCGCTCTCCAGGAGCTTTATCAAGCCATTACAAACAATACGCGGACACAGAGGGTATATAAAGGCTCAGAGTGAGGTGCAATACTAGTGAGGTACCATATCGATGTTCACTAGTGGTAGTAGTAGTAGTAGTAGTAGTAGTAGTAGTAGTAGTAGTAGTAGTAGTAGTAGTAGTAGTAGTAGTAGTAGTAGTAGTAGTAGTAGTAGTAGTAGTAGTAGTGGTAGTGACAAAAGTAATACAATATGGTAGAGCAATTAATTCGTACATGAGTAAAAGGATATAAAAGCTATTACTTGGGTAATATAAAAATAGGTTGGACAAATGGCTTGTAATGGCTTGATAAAGCTCCTGGAGAGCGAAACGTTGCCACAATAAATGTCACATTAGTTGCACTTGTGTCCTTTTACTTTACATATTGTCGGTAATTCTACCAACTTTATTACTATTACTGTAATTATAAAATGGACACAAATTGGGCCGCAAAAACTTGGCAGATGTTCTTTATACTAATACAACTATTAAATTCTTTGTATTGTATTAACTTTATAAATAATGCTATTTTCTGTTATATTTAATCTTCTTTGTTAACTAAATGTAAATATCTGGGTGATAGAATAATATTCAAAATTTAGCTGAATTATATTTCACAATTTATCCTCTTTTAAAGCGTTACTGATTAGCTCTTACAAACTAACTGCATAAATTATAACTCATAAATTATATCTCAATATGGAAAAATAAATATGCCAGCAGTATGCCAGCATATTAATTGCATGGCGCATATAATATTGAGGACTAAGAAAAAAGAATTCTCCGCAATTTGTAAGACTTCTGTCGAGAACTTTGTGTACCTGTTATAAGTCTAACATCTCCACGCTTTAACTTGAAGAGTTTACTTGAAGGGAAAGAAATGCCTGTGAAAAGCATTTATAAATACTGAAGTTGTTCAGATGAGAACGGTAGAAGTACCGACAAATACTCTCCTGCACGTTCATCTATGGGGACCACTGATAAATGTCCACTCATCTCTCACACAACTATCAGTCAATGCCCCCTTTGGTTATCTTGCATCTATCAGCGCTCGTTCGCGATTATTGCATAAGTATAAATATGAATACAAATATATAAACAGCACTGATAAGCTTTAAACATATTTACATTTCAGGCCCACACAACCCATTTAACTAATTCCTACTTTTCTCGACAATGCTATCCTAATTTATATACCACTATTTAGCATCCACAACAAGGAATATCGAGATTTCTTCCCCAGTCTGCTGACTGCACCTACTAGATAACAAGAGTTGCTAGGTCTTAATTATGGACCACGTCTATACACTCACTGAAGCAAACAAAAATTCCTTCACTGGTGGCTGGAGACTCACTGAAGCAAACAAAAATTCCTTCACTGGTGGCTGGAGACTCACTGAAGCAAACAAAGCTTCCTTCACTCGTGGCTGAACACTCACTGAAGCAAACAAAGCCTCCTTCACTGGTGGCTGAACACTCACTGAAGCAAACAAAGCCTCCTTCACTGGTGGCTGAACACTCACTGAAGCAAACAAAGCCTCCTTCACTGGTGACTGAACACTCACTGAAGCAAACAAAGCCTCCTTCACTGGTGACTGAACACTCACTGAAGCAAACAAAGCCTCCTTCACTGGTGGCTGAACACTCACTGAAGCAAACAAAGCCTCCTTCACTGGTGGCTGAACACTCACTGAAGCAAACAAAGCCTCCTTCACTGGTGACTGAACACTCACTGAAGCAAACAAAGCCTCCTTCACTGGTGACTGAACACTCACTGAAGCAAACAAAGCCTCCTTCACTGGTGACTGAACACTCACTGAAGCAAACAAAGCCTCCTTCACTGGTGACTGAACACTCACTGAAGCAAACAATGCTTCCTTCACTGGTGACTGAACACTCACTGAAGCAAACAAAGCCTCCTTCACTGGTGGCTGAACACTCACTGAAGCAAACAAAACCTCCTTCACTGGTGACTGAACACTCACTGAAGCAAACAAAGCCTCCTTCACTGGTGACTGAACACTCACTGAAGTAAACAAAGCCTCCTTCACTGGTGACTGAACACTCACTGAAGCAAACAAAGCCTCCTTCACTGGTGACTGAACACTCACTGAAGCAAACAAAGATTCCTTCACTGGTGACTGAACACTCACTGAAGCAAACAAAGCTTCCTTCACTGGTGAGTGAACACTCACTGAAGCAAACAAAGCCTCCTTCACTGGTGGCTGAACACTCACTGAAGCAAACAAAGCCTCCTTCACTGGTGACTGAACACTCACTGAAGCAAACAAAGCCTCCTTCACTGGTGACTGAACACTCACTGAAGCAAACAAAGCTTCCTTCACTAGTGACTGAACACTCACTGAAGCAAACAAAGCCTCCTTCACTGGTGACTGAACACTCACTGAAGCAAACAAAGCCTCCTTCACTGGTGGCTGAACACTCACTGAAGCAAACAAAGCCTCCTTCACTGGTGACTGAACACACACTGAAGCAAACAAAGCCTCCTTCACTGGTGACTGAACACTCACTGAAGCAAACAAAGCCTCCTTCACTGGTGACTGAACACACACTGAAGCAAACAAAGCCTCCTTCACTGGTGACTGAACACACACTGAAGCAAACAAAGCCTCCTTCACTGGTGACTGAACACTCACTGAAGCAAACAAAGCCTCCTTCACTGATGACTGAACACACACTGAAGCAAACAAAGCCTCCTTCACTGGTGGCTGAACACTCACTGAAGTAAACAAAGCCTCCTTCACTGGTGGCTGAACACTCACTGAAGCAAACAAAGCCTCCTTCACTGGTGGCTGAACACTCACTGAAGCAAACAAAGCCTCCTTCACTGGTGACTGAACACTCACTGAAGCAAACAAAGCCTCCTTCACTGGTGACTGAACACTCACTGAAGCAAACAAAGCCTCCTTCACTGGTGACTGAACACTCACTGAAGCAAACAAAGCCTCCTTCACTGGTGGCTGAACACTCACTGAAGCAAACAAAGCCTCCTTCACTGTTGACTGAACACTCACTGAAGCAAACAAAGCCTCCTTCACTGGTGGCTGAACAGTCACTGAAGCAAACAAAGCCTCCTTCACTGGTGACTGAACACACACTGAAGCAAACAAAGCCTCCTTCACTGGTGACTGAACACTCACTGAAGCAAACAAAGCCTCCTTCACTGGTGACTGAACACACACTGAAGCAAACAAAGCCTCCTTCACTGGTGACTGAACACACACTGAAGCAAACAAAGCCTCCTTCACTGGTGACTGAACACTCACTGAAGCAAACAAAGCCTCCTTCACTGATGACTGAACACACACTGAAGCAAACAAAGCCTCCTTCACTGGTGGCTGAACACTCACTGAAGTAAACAAAGCCTCCTTCACTGGTGGCTGAACACTCACTGAAGCAAACAAAGCCTCCTTCACTGGTGGCTGAACACTCACTGAAGCAAACAAAGCCTCCTTCACTGGTGACTGAACACTCACTGAAGCAAACAAAGCCTCCTTCACTGGTGACTGAACACTCACTGAAGCAAACAAAGCCTCCTTCACTGGTGACTGAACACTCACTGAAGCAAACAAAGCCTCCTTCACTGGTGGCTGAACACTCACTGAAGCAAACAAAGCCTCCTTCACTGGTGACTGAACACTCACTGAAGCAAACAAAGCCTCCTTCACTGGTGACTGAACACTCACTGAAGCAAACAAAGCCTCCTTCACTGGTGGCTGAACACTCACTGAAGTAAACAAAGCCTCCTTCACTGGTGACTGAACACTCACTGAAGCAAACAAAGCTTCCTTCACTAGTGACTGAACACTCACTGAAGCAAACAAAGCCTCCTTCACTGGTGACTGAACACTCACTGAAGTAAACAAAGCCTCCTTCACTGGTGACTGAACACTCACTGAAGTAAACAAAGCCTCCTTCACTGGTGACTGAACACTCACTGAAGCAAACAAAGCCTCCTTCACTGGTGACTGAACACTCACTGAAGCAAACAAAGCCTCATTCACTGGTGGCTGAACACTCACTGAAGCAAACAAAGCCTCCTTCACTGGTGACTGAACACTCACTGAAGCAAACAAAGCTTCCTTCACGAGTGACTGAACACTCACTGAAGCAAACAAAGCCTCCTTCACTGGTGGCTGAACACTCACTGAAGTAAACAAAGCCTCCTTCACTGGTGACTGAACACTCACTGAAGCAAACAAAGCCTCCTTCACTGGTGGCTGAACACTCACTGAAGCAAACAAAGCCTCCTTCACTGGTGACTGAACACTCACTGAAGCAAACAAAGCTTCCTTCACTAGTGACTGAACACTCACTGAAGCAAACAAAGCTTCCTTCACTAGAGACTGAACACTCACTGAAGCAAACAAAGCCTCCTTCACTGGTGACTGAACACTCACTGAAGTAAACAAAGCCTCCTTCACTGGTGACTGAACACTCACTGAAGTAAACAAAGCCTCCTTCACTGGTGACTGAACACTCACTGAAGCAAACAAAGCCTCCTTCACTGGTGGCTGAACACTCACTGAAGCAAACAAAGCCTCCTTCACTGGTGACTGAACACTCACTGAAGCAAACAAAGCCTCCTTCACTGGTGACTGAACACTCACTGAAGCAAACAAAGCTTCCTTCACTGGTGACTGAACACTCACTGAAGCAAACAAAGCTTCCTTCACTGGTGACTGAACACTCACTGAAGCAAACAAAGCCTCCTTCACTGGTGGCTGAACACTCACTGAAGCAAACAAAGCTTCCTTCACTGGTGACTGAACACTCACTGAAGCAAACAAAGCCTCCTTCACTGGTGGCTGAACACTCACTGAAGCAAACAAAGCCTCCTTCACTGGTGACTGAACACTCACTGAAGCAAACAAAGCCTCCTTCACTGGTGACTGAACACTCACTGAAGCAAACAAAGCCTCCTTCACTGGTGACTGAACACTCACTGAAGCAAACAAAGCCTCCTTCACTGGTGACTGAACACTCACTGAAGCAAACAAAGCCTCCTTCACTGGTGGCTGAACACTCACTGAAGCAAACAAAGCCTCCTTCACTGGTGACTGAACACTCACTGAAGCAAACAAAGCCTTCTTCACTGGTGACTGAACACTCACTGAAGCAAACAAAGCCTCCTTCACTAGTGACTGAACACTCACTGAAGCAAACAAAGCCTCCTTCACTGGTGACTGAACACTCACTGAAGTAAACAAAGCCTCCTTCACTGGTGACTGAACACTCACTGAAGTAAACAAAGCCTCCTTCACTGGTGACTGAACACTCACTGAAGCAAACAAAGCCTCCTTCACTGGTGACTGAACACTCACTGAAGCAAACAAAGCCTCCTTCACTGGTGGCTGAACACTCACTGAAGCAAACAAAGCCTCCTTCACTGGTGACTGAACACTCACTGAAGCAAACAAAGCTTCCTTCACGAGTGACTGAACACTCACTGAAGCAAACAAAGCCTCCTTCACTGGTGGCTGAACACTCACTGAAGTAAACAAAGCCTCCTTCACTGGTGACTGAACACTCATTGAAGCAAACAAAGCCTCATTCACTGGTGGCTGAACACTCACTGAAGCAAACAAAGCCTCCTTCACTGGTGACTGAACACTCACTGAAGCAAACAAAGCTTCCTTCACTAGTGACTGAACACTCACTGAAGCAAACAAAGCTTCCTTCACTAATGACTGAACACTCACTGAAGCAAACAAAGCCTCCTTCACTGGTGACTGAACACTCACTGAAGCAAACAAAGCCTCCTTCACTGGTGACTGAACACTCACTGAAGCAAACAAAGCCTCCTTCACTGGTGACTGAACACTCACTGAAGCAAACAAAGCCTCCTTCACTGGTGACTGAACACTCACTGAAGCAAACAAAGCCTCCTTCACTGGTGACTGAACACTCACTGAAGCAAACAAAGCCTCCTTCACTGGTGACTGAACACTCACTGAAGCAAACAAAGCCTCCTTCACTGGTGACTGAACACTCACTGAAGCAAACAAAGCTTCCTTCACTGGTGACTGAACACTCACTGAAGCAAACAAAGCCTCCTTCACTGGTGGCTGAACACTCACTGAAGCAAACAAAGCCTCCTTCACTGGTGACTGAACACTCACTGAAGCAAACAAAGCCTCCTTCACTGGTGGCTGAACACTCACTGAAGCAAACAAAGCCTCCTTCACTGGTGACTGAACACTCACTGAAGCAAACAAAGCCTCCTTCACTGGTGACTGAACACTCACTGAAGCAAACAAAGCCTCCTTCACTGGTGACTGAACACTCACTGAAGCAAACAAAGCCTCCTTCACTGGTGACTGAACACTCACTGAAGCAAACAAAGCCTCCTTCACTGGTGGCTGAACACTCACTGAAGCAAACAAAGCCTCCTTCACTGGTGACTGAACACTCACTGAAGCAAACAAAGCCTTCTTCACTGGTGACTGAACACTCACTGAAGCAAACAAAGCCTCCTTCACTGGTGACTGAACACTCACTGAAGCAAACAAAGCCTCCTTCACTGGTGGCTGAACACTCACTGAAGCAAACAAAGCCTCCTTCACTGGTGACTGAACACTCACTGAAGCAAACAAAGCCTCCTTCATTGGTGACTGAACACTCACTGAAGCAAACAAAGCTTCCTTCACTTGTGACTGAACACTCACTGAAGCAAACAAAGCTTCCTTCACTGGTGACTGAACACTCACTGAAGCAAACAAAGCCTCCTTCACTGGTGACTGAACACTCACTGAAGCAAACAAAGCCTCCTTCACTGGTGGCTGAACACTCACTGAAGCAAACAAAGCCTCCTTCACTGGTGACTGAATACTCACTGAAGCAAACAAAGCCTCCTTCACTGGTGACTGAACACTCACTGAAGCAAACAAAGCTTCCTTTACTGGTGACTGAACACTCACTGAAGCAAACAAAGCCTCCTTCACTGGTGACTGAACACTCACTGAAGCAAACAAAGCCTCCTTCACTGGTGGCTGAACACTCACTGAAGCAAACAAAGCCTCCTTCACTGGTGACTGAACACTCACTGAAGCAAACAAAGCCTCCTTCACTGGTGACTGAACACTCACTGAAGCAAACAAAGCTTCCTTCACTGGTGACTGAACACTCACTGAAGCAAACAAAGCCTCCTTCACTGGTGACTGAACACTCACTGAAGCAAACAAAGCCTCCTTCACTGGTGACTGAACACTCACTGAAGCAAACAAAGCTTCCTTCACTGGTGACTGAACACTCACTGAAGCAAACAAAGCTTCCTTCACTGGTGACTGAACACTCACTGAAGCAAACAAAGCCTCCTTCACTGGTGACTGAACACTCACTGAAGCAAACAAAGCTTCCTTCACTGGTGACTGAACACTCACTGAAGCAAACAAAGCTTCCTTCACTGGTGACTGAACACTCACTGAAGCAAACAAAGCCTCCTTCACTGGTGGCTGAACACTCACTGAAGCAAACAAAGCTTCCTTCACTGGTGACTGAACACTCACTGAAGCAAACAAAGCTTCCTTCACTGGTGACTTAACACTCACTGAAGCAAACAAAGCCTCCTTCACTGGTGACTGAACACTCACTGAAGCAAACAAAGCTTCCTTCACTGGTGACTGAACACTCACTGAAGTAAACAAAGCCTCCTTCACTGGTGGCTGAACACTCACTGAAGCAAACAAAGCTTCCTTCACTGGTGACTGAACACTCACTGAAGCAAACAAAGCCTCCTTCACTGGTGGCTGAACACATACTGAGCCTCATTCTACAGAGTTTTTTAACATAAATGGAAAAAACTAAATGTATCTTTCTTTATTATTGTCAATAGCATCTGCATCATTTTTTGCTTGTAAATAATATAAAAATAAACTCAGTTAACGAGACCTAAAGATTACACTTTATTCTACATTTTTGGGAAGTAACGTATTTTTATTATAATATTTTACAACTATCATAGAAATCTGCAAGTTAGTGTTTACTTACCAAAAATAAATATAATCAATAAAAAGTAATTAAGATAATGGTAATACTTATTTCTTTTGATACATACGCTTGAGTGTTAACAGTACATACAGCTAACATTGCTTCACTGCTTGAGTGTCGAGTAGCTGACGTAAGAGGCATCGGTACACTGCCTGAGTGGTAGGTAACAGACGTAGCAAACACCGCTACACTGCCTGTGTGGTAGACAACAGACGTTACAAACACCGCTACACTGCCTGAGTGGTAGGTAACAGACGTAGCAAACATCGCTACACTGCCTGTGTGGTAGGTAACAGACGTAGCAAACACCGCTACACTGCCTGTGTGGTAGACAACAGACGTTACAAACACCGTTACACTGCCTGTGTGGTAGACAACAGACGTTACAAACACCGCTACACTGCCTGTGTGGTAGACAACAGACGTTACAAACACCGCTACACTGCCTGTGTGGTAGACAACAGACGTTACAAACACCGCTACACTGCCTGTGTGGTAGACAACAGACGTTACAAACACCGCTACACTGCCTGTGTGGTAGACAACAGACGTTACAAACACCGCTACACTGCCTGTGTGGTAGACAACAGACGTTACAAACACCGCTACACTGCCTGTGTAGTAGACAACAGACTTTACAAACACTGCTACACTGCCTGTGTGGTAGACAACAGACGTTACAAACACCGCTACACTGCCTGTGTAGTAGACAACAGACGTTACAAACACCGCTACACTGCCTGAGTAGTAGACAACAGAAGTATCCAACATTACTTCACTGCCGGAGTGCCGAGCGAAAACACAATAAACAGTAGTACACTGCTGCACTGTAACAAACTCTAGAGAATATTTGTCGATAGATTAAAATTTCTTAAAAAAAATCACAAAAATATAGAGATATTCTCGTATTATAATAAGAGTGCAAGCAGAAAGTTGTTTTTTTTCCCTAAAAAGCTCATAGCATTTTTTAAAATGTGCAGGAGCGCTAACGTGGTGTATTTCCCGATCATTTTTTGCACCAGAAAATTATTAAATAATTATCAGTACGGTTAGTTTATTATGCAGCCATTTACTGTCCAGTGAATGGCAGCAGTTAGTTCATTGTGCAGTCGTATCTCTACTCGGGATTGCAGAAGCTAGTTGATTGTGTAGTCCATGTTTAATTATGGACGCTAGCGGCTACAGTAGTTTATTGCGTAACCCGATTCCAGCCTATGAATAGTAAGAGTTAATTTAATACGATGGCCAAATAATTCTGTGGACGGCAGCGTCTAGTGAATTGTGCGCGCATTATCTAATATATGCACAGTAGAGCAAGATACACAAAAAGTCGGGAAACTGAGCATAAACAGAACACGCCAGCAGAGGTAAACAAAAGTTTATCACGGAAAATGACGACGGAAGAGAACAGATATGGTGAAAGAGATGGAGCAGCATCACATGGAAGGACATGGTCGCAATGCATTAAAATCGAATATTCTTGCCGAGGGAAAAATACTTAAATCCACTGGAGACCGGAGGACAAAACTCTTAGAGACAGTGAGACTTAAGAAGTAAGTTTTGGACGCACGGGGAACTTGGAAGCGACACTTTGACATACAGAGTGCCAGTAAACAACGTCTCAGGAGACAGAGGATTGAAAAACGATGCCTTTAAGTAAAGAAAACTGTAAAGAACTGCAGGGAAATACAAGTAACCATAAAACAGAGTCAGTAAAAGCGAGAGTTAGGACACAAAACGTCGAGGCAGCGCCGCTGGTGGTACTTGAACCCTAAATAAAAAGAGTGAATGCTGGCGCGGGTGTTGAGATTGTTGTCCCGTCACGCAGTGCTGGCAATATTATCTCAGACCAGCACAAGTCAACATTCTGCAGTGCTGGCAATATTATCTCAGACCAGCACCAGTCACCATCTGCACTGCTGGCAATATAATCTCAGACCAGCACAAATCAACATTCTGCAGTGCTGGTAATATTATCTCAGACCAGCACCAGTCACCATCTGCACTGCTGGCAATATTATCTCAGACCAGCACAAATCAACATTCTGCAGTGCTGGTAATATTATCTCAGACCAGCACCAGTCATCATTCTGCAGTGCTGGCAATATTATCTCAAACCAGTACCAGTCACCATCTGCACTGCTGGCAATATTATCTCAGACCAGCACCAGTCATCATTCTGCAGTGCTGGCAATATTATCTCAGACCAGCACCAGTCACCATTCTGCAGTGCTGGCAATATTATCTCAGACCAGCACCAGTCATCATTCTGCAGTGCTGGTAATATTATCTCAGACCAGAACAAGTCAACGTTCTGCAGTGATATTATTGCTGACCAGCCCAACTCAACATCATGAAGCACTGGAAATATTATTTCAGGCCAGCACATTTCAATACTGTCTTGCAGTTCTGGTAATATCATGTCTAACCAGCACTTACCAGTAGCATCATGAAGCACCGGTAATATTATCTCAGCCAGCACATGTCAACACCATCGCCTTGAAAGTTAACTCTAAAACTTATAATGGAAAGTTGCACAGTTCTGTCACTTAAATGGATAAAATTCCTGGATTTCCAGCCCTCAAGGGATGAAGCCTTATTTCTTGGTCAACAAGTCCCCTTCGTTATATTTCCATGATGGATACGACCCCTAATTCCCCAATCCTATGGGTGAGTAGATACGAGTTTTTGATCGCTATTCATTGACTGAAATGATCTCAAGATCCCACCACTGTTGATAAGATGGATGACCAAGAATGTCTTATATTTACTCCCGCTTGTGAATACAACATATAATTTTTTTTTACCTTGATAGACATGGCCAACAGGTTATATCTTCTTAGTAGATACAGCCCATAGATCCTCTCCCCTTGGTAGGTGTGCCCGCTAGATGCTCTCCTAGTACACGTGATCCCTAGATTTTCTCTTCTTGGTAAATACACTAATTGATTATCACACCTTGGTAGATATGGCCCATAGCACCACTTCCATAGGCAGATACGTTGATCTCCTCTCAAGTTAATTAAAAGTCCTAGATCTCCTTCCGCTGACACATGCGACCTCTATGTTCCTCCCTTGTTAGATATGACGTCATTGTATTTTCTAAAAAGATTTCGACTCCATGATACCCTTCATTAGGCGGGTAATATGTATTCCAGATCTATTCATCTGGTGAAGACGACCAACCGATCGGTTTCCTTGGTGGATACTACTCTTACATTCACCTCTATGGTGGATACGACTCTCAAATTTCATTTCCTGTAAAGTATACAGACATTAGTCTTCGTTTCCAGACGGACACTACCCCTAGTACACAATTCTTGGTGGATATGGTTCCCATTCCTCCTGTTCTTGCTGGGAATGGACCCTGAAACCCAGCCTTCTAGTTATGTACGGTATAAAGCTTCTCGATATTGTATCCTGTTAAGATACAAACCCAAGATTTCCTTCCCTGATTTCCTAATGTCAGAAAACCACAGGTCACTATCCCTGGTGGAAACTACACGAACAGTTCCTCCCCCTGGTGCACACAACTCGTCAAACTTGTCCCCTCTGTGATGAAACAGTTCTTTACTGAAGGTTTCCGGACACCAGATATGAAGGAAGTTGTCGGTGAATTTTTACGTGAATATATCAAAAGTTCTTTCAGTAATTGTTGTCTTTTTTTGGGAAAACTTTAAGTGTTCAGGAGGAAAGCTTAAGAGCTGAAGGAGGAGAAGGAGGGAAGAAGTGGAGGATGGAGAAAGAAAAATAAATGATACTAGTTAAAGGAATAGCATGGCGGAGAGGAGGAGAGGAGGAAGAAGATAATAAGGAGGCATTTACCGGTTTACGAGAGGCATTCTTGGTCTTATATTTTTAAATAGTCTTGAATTATATTTATCCTTCTCGTGTCTTTAAATATAAGAAGAGGCAGAGTGCGTGTCTTTTCTCTTTATAAATTTCGTCGAGAATTTTCAGTCATAAAAATAACATCCAAAATATATTCGCTCTTCTTGGGTCGTCATGTAAAATTTCTTAAATCTTGTAATAATATAGAACTATTTCTTGGACTAGTCTGGATGCAAACTTTTGCACCTTTTCAATCTTCTCACTGTGCATAATTAGGGAAGTCTTCTAACTGGAGTTCGATATTCTAAGATGTACTCACCTAGTTGCGGTTGAAGGGGTCGATTCACAGCTCCTGGCCCCGCCTCTTCACTGGCCGCTAGTAGGTCACTCTTCCTGCTCCATGAGGTTTATCATACCTTTTCTTAAAGATATGTATGGAACCTGCCTCCACTACATCTTTTCCAGACAATTCCAATTCCTGACAACTCTGTGACTGAAGAAATACTTCCTAACAACCCTCTGATTAATCTGAGTCTTCAACTTCCAACTGTGTCCCCTTGTTGCTGTGTCCCATCTCTGGAATATCCTGTCTCTCTCCACCTTGTCGATTCCTCTCAGTATTTTATATGTCGTTATCATATCCCCCCTATCTCTTCTGTCCTCCAGTGTAGTCTGGTCGATTTCCTTTAACCTCTCTTCGTAGGACATACCCCTTAGCTCCGGGACTAGTCTTGTTGCAAACCTTTGCATTTTCTCTAATTTCCTTACGTGCTTGGCTAGGTGTGGGTTCCAAACTGGTGCTGCATACTCCAATATGGGCCTAACGTACACGGTGTAAAAGTTCCTGAACGATTCCTTATTGAGATGTCGGAATGCTGTTCTGAGGTTTGCTAGGCGCCCATATGCTGCAGCAATTATTTGGTTGATGTGCTCCTCAGGAGATGTACCTGGTGTTACACTCATCCAAAGATTCTTTTCCTTGAGTGAGGTTTGTAGTCTCTGACCCCCCAGACTGTACTCCATCTGTAGTCTTCTTTGCCCTTCCACAATCTTTATGACTTTGCACATGGTGGAGTTGAATTCCAGGAACCAGTTTCTGGACGAGGCCTGCAGCATATAGAGATATCTTTGTAGTTCTGCCTGGTCCTCGACTGATTGAATTCTTCTCATCAACTTCACATCATCTGAAAACAGGGACACTTCGAAGTCTATTCCTTCCGTCATGTAGTTCACATATACCAGAAACAGCATCGGTAGTAGGACTGACCCCTGTGGAACCCCGCTGGTCACAGGTGCCCACTCTGACACCTCGTCACATACCATGACTCGCTGTTGTCTTCCCGACAGGTATTCCCAGAACCATTGCAGTGCCTTCCCTGTTATCCCTGCTTGGTCCTCCAGTATTTGCACTAATATCTTGTATGGAACTGTGTCAAGCGCCTTCTTACAGTCCAAGAAAATGCAGTCTACCCACCCTGTAATAGAACTCCAGTAGGTTTGTGACACAGGATTTCCCATTCCTGAATCAGTGCTGACTGTCCTTGATAAGCTCATTCTATTCTAGGTGCTCCACCACTCTTTTCCTGATAATCGACTTCATGTCAGTGACACTGGTCTGTAGTTTAATGCTTCGTGTCTGTCTCCATTTTTTAAGAATCGGAACTAGATTTGCTGTCTTCCATGCCTCAGGTAGTCGCCCTGTTTCGATAGATGTGTTGAAGATTGTTGTTAGTGGTACACATAGCATCTCTACTCCTTCTCTCAGGACCCATGAAGAGATGTTATCCGGCCCCATCGCCATTGAGGTATCTAACTCGCTTAGCAGCCTCTTCACTTTTTCCTCGGCCGTATGTATTGTGTCCAACACTTGATGGTGTACCCCACCTCTCCGTCTTTCTGGAGTCCCTTCTGTCTCCTCTGTGAACACTTCTTTGAATCTGATGTTGAGCTCCTCACTTACTTCTCGGTCGTTTCTTGTGATCTCCCGTCCTTCCTTCCTCAGCCTGATTGCTTGGTCCTTGACTCTTGTTTTCCTCCTGATGTGGCTGTACAACAGTTTCTGGTCAGATCTGACCTTCGCTGGTATGTCATTTTCGTATTGTCGTTGGGCATGGCGTACGTTGTGAACAAAGTTCTAAAAGATACTTTGTTGACATTCACGTATGTGATATGTAAGTCTTGCATAGGGTGTCCAGGTCGTTCAGTTTATGCGCCCCTATTGAGAAAAGTTAGTAGTGATAATTGATCGGTACTACATTCTGGGCATGATTCTCCAGGCATGCTATACTCGTATTTGTTTAATACACTCACCAGCCATCTCCCACCGAGGTAGAATGACCTGAGAAATAAGAAACACTTTCATCATTATTCATTCTCTCACTGTCTTGCCAGATGTGTTTTGACGTTAAAATACAGATAATCATCCAAACTGGAACGTCCTCACCCAAAAAGAGGGGTGAGGATGTTGCAATCTGATACATGTGGAACTTGGTAATTGTTGTACTTTCACCTACCAGGGCCAAAGTCTGGCTAACAAATTTTCCTCAGTCCCATTAAAAATGTTACATTTCTCATAATCCAATAGCATGTTTAATTATAAACGCTACTTGTCTCTACTGCTATTTAACACACACACTTGTGCTGGATGTCCAAGCTCCTTGCACACAAAAACTTTCTTTATTTGCCCCTCTCTCCAACCTTTCCTAGGAGGATACCAACACTGTTCTACCTCTTCCTAATCTCCAAATTACAGATTCTCTGCATTATATTCACACCACACATAGCCCTCAGACATGACATCTCCACTGCCTCCAGCCTTCTCCTTGTTGCAACATTCACAACCCATGCCTCACACCCATACAAGTGTGTTGGTATAACTAAACTTTCATACACTACATTTTTTGCTTTCATGGATAAAGTTCTTTGTCTCCACAGACTCCTCAGTGCACCACTCACCTTTTTTCTCTCGTCATTTCTATGATTTACCTCATCTTTCATAGACCCATCTGCTGACACATTCACTCCCAAATATCTGAGCACATTCACCTCCTCCATACTCTCTCCCTCAAATCTGATATCCATTCTTCCATTTCTTATTTTTTTTTGCTTTCCTCATCACTTCACTCGTTCCTATATTCACTTTTAATTTCCTTCTTTTACATACCCTACCAGGCTAATCAACCAACCTCTTCGACTTCTCTTCAGAATCTCCCAAAAGCACAGTGTCATCAGCAAAGAGCAACTGTGACAGCTCCCACTTTGTGTTAGACTCTTTATCTTTTACCCCACACCTCTTGCCAACACCCGAGCATTCACTTCTCTTACAACTCTATCTATAAATATATTGAACAACCACGGTGACATCACACATCCTTGTCTAAGGTTTACTTTCACTGAGAAATAATATCCCTCTCGTCTACATACTCTAACCTGAGCCTCACTATCCTCGTAAAAACTTTTCACTGCTTTCAATAACCTACCTCCTATTCCATACATTTGCAACATCTGCCACATTGCACCCATATTCACCCTATCATATGCCTTTCCAAATTCATAAATACCACAAATACCTTTTTACCCTTATCTATATACTGTTCACCTATATGTTTCACTGTAAACACCTGGTCCACACACCCCCTACCTTTCCTAAAGCCTCCTTGTTCATCTGCTATCCTGATCTCCGTCTTACTCTTAATTCTTTCAATAATAACTCTACCATACACTTTACCAGGTATACTCAACAGACTTATCCCCCTATAATTTTTGCACTGTCTTTTGTCCCCTTTGCCTTTATACAAAGGAACTATGCATGCTCTCTGTCACTCCGTAGGTACCTTACCCTCTTCCATACATTTATTAAATAAAAACACTAGCCACTCCAAAACTATATCCCTAGCAGTTTTTAACATTTTTATCTTTATCCCATCAATCTCAGCTGCTTTACTCCCTTTTGTTCTACCCTCTGCCCCACGCATTTTCCCCACACTCACAACTGGTTCTTCCTCACTTCCTCCTCCTCAAGAAATGTGTCACTAAGAAAAAAGAAACTGTGATAACTTCCACTTTCTATTAGATTCAACTTTCAATCCAGCATCTCTTCCCAACCACCTATCATTTACTTATTTTACAACTACATCTATAAATATGTTAAATAATCATAGTGTTATCACATATCACTGTCTAGAGCCTACTTTTCCTGGAAAATAATCTCCCACTCTTCATTCCGAAGCCTCAGCCTCACTATACACATAAAAACTCATAACTGCCTTTAGTACCCTAATACTTATTCCACACACTTGCAACATCTACCACATCACCCAACTATCTACACTACTAAGTGACTTTACTAAATCCTTTAAAACACGAAAACTTCATCACCTTTATCCAAGTATGTTCACTTATATGCATCAGAGTAAATACTAAATTTATACCATACCCCCGGCCGGGATTGAACCCGCGGTCATAGAGTCTCAAAACTCCAGCCCGTCGCGTTAGCCACTAGCTGGAGATTCGTCTGTAAAAACTTGCATTTGTGGTCACAGAGGTGCCTGTGCTAACTTTCCTATGGTGTAGAAATATACCTAGTTGGATGAATCTTATTGTGGCTAGCTGGTCTAGTGGCTAACGCGACGGGCTGGAGTTTTGAGACTCTATGACCGCGGGTTCAATCCCGGCCGGGGGTATGGTTTATTTGTAATCGTGTCATTACGATTTCTTAAGTCACACTAAATTTATACATTCGCTACCCTTCTTAAAACCATCTTTTTCATCAGCAATATTACTCTCTTCCTTAGCCTTAATTCTTTCAGTAGTAACTCAACTATACCTGTACTTTATATACTCAAGAAACTTATTTCCAAACACTTCAAAGGAACTATGCATGTTCTTTGCCAGTCTCTGGGTACCTTCACCTTTCTCATGTTCGTACTGAACAAATACACCAGCCGCTTCAAAAATATCATCACTTGCTGTTAACATTTGAGTCTTGATACCGTCTTTCTCAGCTTGATACCATCTCCCAGCTCTCCAGGAGCTTTGTCAAGCCGCAACGGCTTGACAAAGCTCCTGAAGAGCGAAACATTGCCACAATGAAATGTCACATTAGTTGCCTTTGTGTTCTTTTACTTTATTAACCTCATAAAAACTTAAATAGCTTTCAAGGCATCCAGAAAGAGTGTCACTGGCAGGCAGTGTCAGTGTCTTCCTTGGGACGGTAGGTGTCGTACACACTCTGGCTCGCTCAACAAATGACATTCATGTAAATATTAAAATTATAGGTTATTGTTCCCTTACTACTGAGAGTGTTGATCCTCACGACTTAGTTGTTTCACTTCGCATTAACTTCGCATTTTAGTTTCTCGTCTATTTTGCTTCCTCTTTTCCATATTTAATTTATTTCCTCTCTCATTTTGTTTTTAACCTCCCCAAACTTTTCTCTATATTTATTACATTTTTCCTTTCCTTTTTCCTTCTCCTGTTTCTCATTATTTTAAAAATAAATTTTCGTCTTATTTCACATTTCTACTTGCATTTTCCTCTGGTATTTTGGTTTACCTCTCCCCTCACTTTCATTTCCTACCTTCTCTTTTCATTTTCCCTACAACACAAGTACAGCTGTGGCGTCCCAGAGAAAGTCTGGGTGGTGTAGAGTGGCCACCAGATGGGAGTTTATAGAGGCTCGTATATCGCAGAATTTGTTGTTGCTGCTTCAAGTTACAGGACCGTGGCGGTAATGTCGTGAACTGGGATCTGGTGGAGGCAGGAGAAGGAACTAGACAGATGACGGCAACATGGAAAGACGCCAGGAGAAAGGGGTGGCACAATGAGAGAAAGGGGAGACACAATAGGAAAGACAAGACAGCTAGAATGACGGGAACAGGAAAAGGGCGGCATCAAGTAAGAAAGGGTAGGCACCAAGAGAGGAAGTAGAGGCACCAAGTGAGAAAGGGTATGGACAAAGAGAGAAAGGGAGGCACCTAGTGAGAAAGGGGTTTTACAAAGGGAGAAAGGGAGGCACCAAGTGAGACAGGGGTGGGTACAAAGGGAGGCACCAGGTGAGAGAGGGGTGGGACACAGGATGAAACGGAGGCACTATGTGAGAAAGGGGTGGGTATAAAGGGAGGCACCAGGTGAGAAAGGGATGGCACAAAGGGAGAAAGGGAGGCACCAAATGAGAAAAGGGTGGTACAAAGCTAGAATGGGAGGCACCAAGTGAGAAAGAGGTGGTACGAAGGGAGAATGGGAGGCAGCTTGCGGGACAGGAGAGACTGCAAGGGAGAAAGACGAAGCATCAAAATAAAAACAAGAGATACAAAGGGACAAAGGGGATGCAACAAGGGAGAAGGGGGAGATGCAATATAAGATAGGGGAAAAACAAAAGGGTATAAGGAAAACTGCAAGGTGGGAAGCAACATCGAGGAGAATAGTGAAGGAGGTACGGGAAGTAGAGGAAGTACTGGAGGTACATGAGGTACGGGAGGTAGAGGGGGTAGACGAGTGTTACGAAAATATATTAGAGCCTACGGGGGTAAAAACCTTGTCTAGGGGGATATACAAAAATATTGAAAAAATAAACACCATAGGGACACACTTGTATCTTCACAATGGCACTAAACAGGTGCTCAAAATTTTATGTATAATTACCAGGAAGAACAGATAAACTCACCTTCATAAAAATAAGATACATTAATCAGTAATAATATAAACACAATACAAAATCTGCCTTCACCACATTTCATTAATAATTCATTAGTACACCGCTCCTAGGTAATCAACGCTACGACGTAGAAGAACAACACTGCGTTAGGTACCCGAGGGGCCGCCATCACCTGACTCTCCTAGTCGGCTTCTGGGTTTCTGTTAAATGCTCTCTTGATTTAAAATTTTATCTGAACCCACCTGTCTCACTCAAGCAACACGACCAGGTCCATACCGGGGCCCATGTGAGCAGAAATATAACCCAAAATTAGCCAATGTACTTAACTCCATGTTAGCTTCATTACATCTGACCTGACTAGGTCAAGGTATTGGTTTAAGCCGGTGGGAGAATTGGACGTGCCTCGCATGGGCCAGTAGGCCAGTTTTCCTTCTTTCTTATGTTCTTATGTTCTTATCACACCAGCAAGTGTTAGACTAGTGACGCCATACAGGTCTCTTAATCCGTCTCATATGCGTTCATTTACCATAAGACACATCCATTTGCCATTCAATTCATGTCCTCTTAAGTATTAACACTACTTTTGTGGAGCTTTTTACCCCCATACTACAAATACTACTTTGTATTATATAATTATTACTACAAGAATGCATTATCCTGCATAATACCTCCACCACCAGACCACAGGTCTCGCTCACGTAGAAGCTGTATCCAGTCAGACACAGCTGAGTATCAATCGGTGTGGGATACTCAGCTGCAGTAAGCAATAGGTGTTGGATACTCGGATGCAGCTGAGTATCAAATTAGTGTTATTAATTCCTGTTGCCTGGAGGAAACAGGAATTAACAACACCGAGAATAAGAAGACTGCATCACTATAACAATCACTTATCCTTACCTTATGCCAAATGAACCCACAGTCAAGTATTATTGCTCTTTCCTAACGCTAAACTAAGGAAATGAACCATCACAACATAGTGCTGGCCAAGCACCGGTCGTGTTGCATTGTACCTATGCACCATACAACATTATTACACGTCTGCATAACGCATTTCCTTGGTTTATAGTTTAAACAGAATTAGTGTCCATTACCACAGATATCTGCTTACAGTGCAATGTTGCAAGAAACAAGTACAAAATATCAGTGACTTTCATAGCAAAAATAAGAATTAACAAGTCTCCAGAAATAGTGCAGAAATAATTGTGCATACTAATATTACAATAAAAATAAAATCACATTATCAAGACTGCGTCACACAGCAGTCTTTAGTTAACAAAACTGCTTATGCAAAACAAATAGGAGAGCACAGGAAGGAAAAGTATCTGACTCTAAACTTGGAAAGTCAGATATAAATTTTGTTGGTGGGACTGTGGCCATAAAGTAATACAGGATACATCCCTGATGACCCTTAGAAGGTGGGCCTCCAAGGCCTGGTCATGAACCGGTCCGCGGGGGCGTTGATTCCCAGAATACCTTCCAGGTAGACACTGTCATTACAAGGAGGCGTCAGTCATCCAACATTGGAGATCACCCCTCCTCCCCCCCCCCCAAAAAAAAGGTGGTTCTTTGAGAGATAAAACACAGAGATTCATTATTCATGACCCAAAATGGTGAGACATCACCGCCAGCACCTCATAAACCAAATCCTGGTTCAACAGCCCATGACACCAATAAAAAACACAGGTGAGCCATACCAGCCAGCACCTAAAGAAACGTTAGCATAACTTATCTTGGCATGTGACATGACTATCACCAACACACACACACACACACACACACCCACACACACACACACACACACACACACACACACACACACACACACACACACACACACACACACACACACACACACACACACACACACACACACACACACACACATACACACACACACACACACACACACACACACACACACACACACACACACACACACACACACACACACACACACACACACACTTGGGAAATCTGATACCCGCACCACCAGCTCAACTCGCTTCTATCCTCTAGGCGATCAGAGATGCCATCGACTCACTGCAAAACAAGGTCGCATAAATGATCTTCACACTATATTAACATTTCACACAGGAGACAATACATCAACAACCACATTCTCTGTTCCCTTCATATAACGAATCACCAAAGTGAGTCTTTGATTGTGGTTCTTCGTTAGGTGAAGGAAATGTTGGATTGTAATCACTGGAAAAAAATGTTGCACAGTCAACACAAAAGCAAGAGTCTCCTTTTCTATGGTGACGTAATTTCTCTGGTGACTTAAAAGTTTTGCAGAACAATAACTTACCAGCAATAAATGTCTTTCTACTTTTTGCAACAAATTTTTACATTTCGTGTCACACACAAATTTCAAGTGCATAAAGAGTGCAATTTGAAGCATGGATATGTCACTGGCACGCAGGGTCATGAAAATCAAATAACACTGCAACATTCTACTAACAAATTTTTCATGTAGTGCATCACTGACATTCTTCCTAAGAGGAAACGTTTCAGTCTTAGTTATTAAATTTATCTTGTGAGTGCACATGCTCGGGGTGCCATCTAGTGTCAGGCCCATGACAGGTAATGAACACTGACTCTCACTGGGTACAGTCAAAATATCTTGGACAAATCTGCACTTCTTCCTTCAAACACCACTTTTCATTGATGAATCATTCAACACAGGGACTGTTGAATTTGCTCAGCTTCCCAAACATTTACCTCATGGGGATTCATGCCTCCTTTACTAACGTCCCAAAATAAATTTTCAGAGTTCCACGGTGGATGAGCCAATCTTTTTCTCAGTAAAGCAAAACCTACAGTTTCGAATGTCTTGTACAATTTTGGCTTTTCTTGAACACCCGTCTGTCATTGAAAACACAATACTGTTTTGCAAAAAGTTTACCTTTCACTGTAACATCGGTCTTTCCATATTTGTTGCTTGCAGAATATTCCCAGGAATCGGCTCTCGTACCAACATCACCTCTCCAGCCTCCAGACTACATAGCACAATCTCACGGTCCCACAGTGTCATCCTGGTCAGATTGGCATGCTGGTTCACTGGTGCTATCCACATTATTTGAGGCAAAAGACCTCCGAAACTGAGAAAAATCTCCGAGGGGAAAGCATCACCATCCTCACCCAGTCAGTAGCTCAAAGATTTCAGAGTGCTTTCCTGCATGGCAAATGTATCCCCATCTCAGCCCATCTAGTATTGGGTATAACATGCAGCAGCATCCTGAGAGACTGGTGAAACCAATCTGCTCCCCCATGACTCTTGGGGGGATAGATAATGGTTGATTTGAATTGTGGTCAATCCTGATTAAAAATTTTCACCAGAAATCTCAAAACAACATATACGCAAATTTTAAGAAAAGGTATTGACTCAGATAACCTGGTAGAAAATTAAGTGATTAATAAACACTTAATATTCAATTCTCAATACTCAGATAACCTACTATGGGGATCTGTAAAATGATTCAGAACCTGATGCTTAAATGAATTTGACATGATCACTTGGTCGTACACTTCCTTAAAGAGAGTTTTCTTCATTAGTTCAATTCTGCGCAATGTAAAATTGTCAAATTTGGGAACCAGTTCCTCTGTAACACCTGAAAACTGAATAGCTATCAGGGTGTCACCACATCACTGGGGCTCAACCAGCTGCTTCAGAGTCAGGGTATTCACTCCCTTGCCAGTATCGAGACCCCCCCCAAACTGGGTTCCACCTGGGCCAGTTCATCACTTCCCCGAGTCTCCTGCAGGCTCAAGGAACAGGCTCCCTAGGTCCAAATTGTTACCACAATCGGCAGAAGGATCCAGGGGAGGCACAAAAGTTTTTTTTGCTTTTTAGCCTGCGTAGTCATAGTACACACTTAAAACTCTTCAGACACAGTAAGTTCTTTCTTTACAAATTTGTAAATCAGGGTTCCTCCAACCTAAACATACTTTGAGGAGACCCAAAACATTGTTGCATATTTGATCAACACTTTCAAAAGGTGAATATTCTCTAATACATACAGGTAGGTATCCAGAATGGTACTCAGACCTCCACCCACAACCTGTGAACAGTGGAACCTCTAATACCTTTCAGAAAAATGTCCAACCCTGTGTAAGTATCTTCCGACACTGGTAATACAACCTTTCTTAACAAAGTGAAAGTACAACATCCGTTGCATAAAGATATAATATCTACCCTACCTTCATATTGGTGCAAGGCTACTGTGGACTTGCTCTGAATAAAACTTCATCCGAGGGTGTAAAATAGCTGGTTTACCTGGTGTACTTTGGGGTTAACCTGCAATACAAGCTACAGCACATGTAGATGGTGTACTTATATCCTCAATTCTACAAGCAACAGTGTTCGTTTTTTTCTGGTCATAACTCTTCCACTTCTTCCATCATACACTCTTCGATCAGATCACCATCGGTGAATAACTTTCCTCGTGCATCTAAAAGATAAGCTACTTAGTAACTGGCACTGATTACAGCTTTATTTTCAGCTATCGTCTGCATAAAAAACCTTGATGGGAAAGCAATCTGTATGCATTTATTCATTTTTCCGCTGTGTTCCTTTGAATTGAGAATAACTTCGTTTATGGTCTCATAGTGCCAATATACATTGTACTCCTTCATACCTGCAACAGCATCCTGGCACACCGTTACAACTTAGTTACAAACACAAGGTTGGTATCACCTGCTTGTACCAAGAAGTACTTTCCGCCTCGTTCTTCACTAAACTGGCGACGTTCACTCTGCACTGTTCTTTGTCTTTCCGCAAATGAAAGGAATATCTGAAAAATGAAAAGATTAGAACTAAAATTTGAAAAAATTTTGACATATAAATTGTTACAAGCAACAAAATACTTAACTTTAAGTTACTGAAAATGAGAGTTAATTAGTGTTACTCTTAATATTTCAAGTTGTTGCGGTCTGAATAAATCCTTGTGTGCGGCCCACATATGTCCGGCGGGCCGCAGTTTGGAGACCCTTACTTTAATCAAACCCTATAAACCAAAAATAAGTTTTGACTTGCCAGGTTTTCAAAATTGAATTATCAAACATAATTTGATAATTCTCCCTGAATTGGTGTACTCATGATAGGAAAATATATTAGAGCCTTAGGGGGGGGGGGGTCAAAGCCTTGTCTAGGGGTATAAGCAAAATATTAAAATATAAATCACCCTAAGCCCAGGCTTGTAATTTCACAAAAGTCCTAAGTAGGTGGTCAGTACTTTCATTAGATTTGATTACTTGGAAGGGCAGATACCCTTACAGACATAAACTATATTAATCAGTAACAATATATATATATATATATATATATATATATATATATATATATATATATAAATATATATATATGTGTGTGTGTGTGTGTGTGTGTGTGTGTATACATATACAACACAAAACCTGCCTTCACGACATTTCACAAAATATACACTAGTTCACTACTACTAATTAATGAAGGCGAGGACACAAAAACACGTCCCTAGGTACCAGACCGGGCGGCGGGGGCGTTGACCCCCGGAACTCTCTCCAGGTAAAGTCCAGGTAGGTACCAGATGGGCCGACATAACCACACTCTTCTCATCAGCTCCTAGCGTCTTGTATTGTTATTATAATAAAAAAAAAGAAGCGCTAGACCTACAAGGGTCATACAGCGCTTCCGGGCAGGGAAGGATGCAGGGTATTGGGTACCAAGAGGGAGAGGGATGCCTATTAGGTCATGGACAGCAGCGGGGAAGTAGATCAAGCCTCCTGTAAAGTGGTATATTAATACAAAGTCTTACCTGAACACACCGGCCTCACTCAGACAACAGGACCAGGCCCATATGAGCTCAAATATAATCCAAAACAAGCATATGACTTCAAAATTATAACCAAATAGTATATAGTACTTAACTCCATGCTAGCTTCACCTGACCACTGCTAGACTAGTAACGACACACAGCTCTCCCAATCCGTCCAAGACGCCTCCATTTACCTTGAGACGCGAAAATTTACCGTTCAGTTCACATCCACTTAAGAACTAACACTAATTTTATGAAGCTTTTCCCCGTACTAGTGGAGGTACAGGAGGTAGTGGAGGTACAGGAGGTACGGGAGGTACAGGAGGTACGGGAGATAATGGAGGTACGGGAGGTAGTGAAACAGAAAATAGTGGAGATACAGGAGGCAGTGGAGGAACAGTAGGTAATGGAGGTACAGGAGGTAGTGGAGGTACAGGAGGTAGTTTACGTCCAGGAGGTGCAGGAGGGGGTGGAGGTGCAGGAGGTACAGGAGGTAGTGGATGTACGGGGGGTAGTGGAGGTACAGGAGTTACCGAAGGTAGTGTAGGTACAGGAGTTACGGGAGGTAGTGGAGGTACAGGAGGTACGGGAGGTAGTAGAGGTACAAGAAATACGGGAGATAGTGGAGGTACAGGAGGTATGGGAGATAGTGGAGGTACAGGAGGTGCTGGAGGTAGTGGAGGTACAGGAGGTACGGGAGGTAGTGGAGGTACAGGAGGTACGGGAGGTAGTGAAGTACAGGAGGTACAGGTGATACGGGAGGTACAGGAGGTACGAGAGGTACAGAAAGTATGGGAGGTACAGGAGGTACAGAAGGTACGGGAAGTCCAGGTGATACAGAAGGTACAGGAGCTCCGTACAGGTGATACAGGTGATACAGGAGGTACAGGAGGTACAGGTGATACAGGAGGTACAGGAGGTACAGGTGATACAGGAGGTACAGGAGGTACAGGTGATACAGGAGGTACATGAGGTACGGTACAGCAGTAGTCACCAAATTTACTCAATAAGGAGAGAGGTAAAATTCAGAAATAATAATCTATTTCTATTCAACTTTCGCCAAATCATTGTATTCAATATTTACATTGTAAAATATTTTGAAGGCAACCCAACTTATTAATAATGAGTGAACATGAGCTGTCACGAAGAACCATAAGTCACAGTGAGATAAGAACCAGCAACTGGCGTCCTGGGAACCTGGTTTGAGGGAGCCATTAACTAGAGAATTACTATAATCATTGGGGATCGTTGAACCCGTAGTTATTATACAGCGACTGTGGGGAGGGGGATGAAAGGTATTTGGAGTTAATTCAGGGAACTGGTACACAGATCCAACTCCCTAGATCAAGAGCCCCTCACAAGCGTCAAGGAACCTCCCTTGAGGGGTTTAAGTAGAGAAAGTAATTGATATCTCCCTCAGTTTCCTCGTTGACTAATCAGGTTGCCACTCCACCTCGTAGTTACCATACGATTCATGACTCACGAAATCGTAATGACACGATTGCAAACAAACCATACCACGGGTAGGGCTAGAACCCGCTATCAGAGAGTCACGAAACTCCAGACCGTCGCGTTAGCCACTGGGCCAGCTAGCCACAATAAGAGGCATCCAACTAGGTATATTTCTACACCAATGGAAGGTTAGCATAGGCATCACTGTGACCACAAATGCAAGTTTTTACAGACGAATCTCCCGCTAGCGTGACCGTGACGAACTATAGCTGGCTGTTTTGTGGTGTGTTTGTATATGTGTGTGGGGGAGGGGCCGAAGGAGGGAGAGGAGGAAGCTGGAGACAGTGGCGAAATGAGAGAGAGGTGGGGAGGGGGAAAGAGGGGGGAATATGGGGAGAGAGAGAGGAGGAGGGATAAACAAAGGGGGAGAGAGAATGGGAGAGGGAGTAGGGGAATGAGGGAGAGGAGGGGGGGAGAAGGACGGTTAGAGAGAGAGATGGGGGCTCAGGGGAGGGAGTAGGAAAGAGGTGGGGGAGGGTGCAGAGGGGGAGACAGTGTGTGGATCTGTATATGTGGGAATGTGTATGTGTTAACGTGTGTGTGTGTGTGTGTGTGTGTGTGTGTGTGTGTACTCACCTACTCACCTAGTTGTACTCACCTAGTTGAGGTTGCGGGGGTCGAGTCCGAGCTCCTGGCCCCGCCTCTTCACTGATCGCTACTGTGTGTGTGTGTGTGTGTGTGTGTCTGTGTGTGTGGGGGGGATGAGTGAGGGAATTAACTTGCTCACCAATTTGTAATCACTTGATTTAATTATTGTTGCAATGGATTAGTCTTAAGTCCTGACAATCCTTCTTAACTGGTCGTTACGGAGTTGTCTCCCTCTCAGCGTCATGATCTCTATCATGCCTCATCATGAACAACATAGAGACCTTCACCCACTGCTTATTAACCCAGCTCATTCCACTTGTGACCTAGCTGAAGCTGAAAAGTTACTTCATGTGGAGACTATGGCTTTTCTGAGTATTTAAATTCTAGCTGAGCCCTAGTATACCTGTTTCCAGGGAGAGAGAAAGAGAGAGAACAGATCCCTTGGAAATTTACAATGATGCTATGTATTTCTATATCGATTAAGTACAATCATATATTAGCTATTTGTATGAGTCAAGGAGAGAAAAGCAGAATCCTGTCTCCCTACCCTCCACTTCCTTCATTCACAGACAGCATGAAAACAGGGATAAAAATATACCCTTCGATAGTGAAAAAAGACTAGGAATTTATAGGACGAAGGAAACATGACGGGATACTTGGGCTACAACTACCTCTAATATATTAATACTATTACTATCTTAACTACTTTTGTTATCCCACTGCCATACAGAGAGATGTGTGCACTATTAATTCTTCTCGTTACCACAAGTTCAGCTAAGGCTATCAGAACTTACTAATATTACCACTGCTACTAGTATAGTTGCTGAACAAATAACGGGAATCTGAAGACTTCAGATTACCCAATCTATTGAATGTATATGATGACATGCATGAGTTTAATTCAGGTTCATTATGGGTTTATTTGGTAGGTGAGTGAGGTAGCAAGTGTACCAGGCAACGTCTTGCTTCTGTCCACTCTCACTACCCGTCCACCTTCCTGGTCACAGTAACTTTATATCATGTTTGCTAACCTATAAAATGATTTGGACTGATAATCAATATTATGTAGGTCCTAAGTGCTCTGGCAACTCCTACCAGTTGAACACAATGTGTCTAACTTTATCCTACACTTGTAAAGTGCTTGTCCAGCTGGTTTTTAAACGACAGTGTTACCTTCACACTTTCAATATTAGAGAGTATATAACTCCATTCTGCCATAATTCTGTTCGGAAAAACTACTGAAACTCGTGTTGCATCTTCTGCTTCGAGTTTTCACTTCATTGTTTCTAGTTAAGGAATCGTACATTGCGTCAAGTTGTTCTTCATGCCTGAGTATGTCAAAGCCATTCAATATTTTAAATGTTTCAACGAGAGCTTCTCGTTGTCTCTGTTTCCTGAGAGAAGAAAGATTAAGTGCTATGAGCGTCTCTTTATAATCACTGTGTGTGTGTGTGTGTGCGTGTGTGTGTGTGTGTGTGTGTGTGTGTGTGTGTGTGTGTGTGTGTGTGTGTGTGTGTGTGTGTGTGTGTGTGTGTGTGTGCGTGTGTGTGTGTGAGAGAGAGAAAGAGAGCACATATCTATTATGAATATTTTCATACAACATGCAACACGGATGGGAACTTCTGTTTCATCCATGTTGCCAAAACCTTGAGTAACATTCAGGAATATGCCACACATATATGTGAGAAATGAGCTTGTCAAGACGCCCCGATGGATCTGAGGAGCCTCACCAACTTGGATAATGCTGCAACTCTTTCATCTGCCTGATATGTTAAGGGAAGTTGCTTCCTCATAAAATGTTTTCAGTGGTGCAGGAAATATTAAAGGAGGAATGCTTGTGTTTGAAGATGATTCTCGGACCGTAATGTCTATAACACCAAAATTTGAAATGCTGAATTGTTTCCGGAACATGGCAATAAATACAATTTTCTCACTGAGTCCAACACAGCAGCAAGAAACTTGTGGGAGTCTTGCTTCTCAGATATTATTGTATAATGCAGCAAGGAAGACGCGGTGGTTTGTAACGAGAGAGTTGACTATTATTTTCTACACTCTCCTGTCCCATAGTTACGATCTACTTCCACTGGGGAATCCCGTCTATGAGCGACAATGTCTTCGTCTGATTCACGTCCCTCACCGGAGGCTAGTATATAATCTCAAATTTTCATTCCTGTGCTAGGCTTTACGACTACGATACTCTTCACCAATTAATGCAAAGGCTGAGGGACTGATTATCTTGTATTTTGTATATAGTTCTACTGTCTTTTAAGTGTCCCTTTTTTCCAGTTTGACTTCTACGAGGACGTTTAATGTCAACACAGTGATCGTTTTCACCTGAAGGGAATTTAAGTTTTATTTTCTTTCTCGGCTCCTGAGAAAGTGATAACAAGCTTCATTCTCGCTTGAATTTATATTGATAAAGCTCCTGGATTGCGAAATGCCAAAAATAAAGATAAGTAGATGTTGCACTGTTAGTGTATTAAATATGTTTGCGTAAGTAACGCTGCTCGGGAAGGTGATCATGGATTTCATTTGATCAACTTCTAAACACGTTTGAATCCGAATTACGAAGAGATACGCTTGACTTTCAGTCATAATTATTTTAGGACTTGTGATTTTTTTTCAACAAACCTGCCATATCCCACCGAGGCAGGGTGACCTAAAAGGAAAAAAAAAAAAACTTTCTCTGTTTTAATATTTAGTAATGTATACAGGAGAAGGGGTTACTAGCCCCTTGCTCCCGGTATTTCAGTCGCCTCTTACGACACGCATGACTTACAGAGGAAGAATTCTGTTCCACCTCCCCATGGAATCTTGTGAAATTATTAAAATAAATATCTTGTAAATATTCTCATTTAAATTTGCATCTGTTAAAACCGATAACATTATCTATACTTTGCTACTACACCTACCACCTCTGTTTTTGACTGAAGATATCTGCTGTGTTGGTGAAACATTGCAACAATAGAGATATGGTATTTTACAATGGCATTTTAAACCATTTTATAATGGTATTTTACACCATTTTATAATGGCATTTTATGTCATTTTCAAAATTATGTCGATTAAATATTCTAGTTTCTCCTGTGTGCCTCTCAGGAAGTGGATCCATAAATTCCGTTAGGTGTTATCTTCGGGTGTCGGAGGACTTACTCTCTACGGTTTTCCTTGGGTTTGTGTAAATTTTTTTGAAGGAGGTAGTCAGAGTGCCCCAGGTTTCTGATCTGTTGCTGTTAGATGGAAATTTCTTTCACTTACTGGATGGGCTGCAAAAACCCTGAGGAATACACTAGACACTACCGTGCTTTACTTTATGTTGTGTAGAGTAGTTGTTATGTGTGTTTATGAGTGTATGTGTGTACTCACCTATTTGTGGCCCCGCCTATTCACTGATCGCTACTAGGTCCTCTCTCTCCCTTCCTCTATGGGCTTCATCAAACCTCATCTTAAAACTATGAATGGTTCCTGCCTCCACTACGTCACTTGTCAGACTTTTCCACTTCCTGACAACTCTATGACTAAAGAAATAATTTCTAACATCTTGTGACTCATCAGAGTCTTCAACTTCCAACTGTGACCCCTTGTTTCTGTGTCCCATCTCTGGACACAGGGATTTTCCTTCCCTGAAACCGTGTTAGTTGCCGTTTTTAAGCTTGTTCTGTTCTAGGTGCTCCACTACTCTCCTCCTGATAATCTTCTCCATGACTTTGCATACTATACACGTCAGTGACACTAGTCTGTAGTTTAGTCCCTCGTGTCTGTCTCCTTTCTCAAAAATGGGGACTACATTTGCCCTCTTCCATAGCTCAGGCAGTTGCTCGGTTTTATTGCCCTTGGGAACAAACCTTTCTTCTGCCTCTTTGCATTTTGTTGTCACGTAGTCCATCATTCCGTTTACTGATTTTCCTACCAATTCTCTGTCACCGAACCTCCTGCAGGAAGTTCCTCATGCCTGTATAGTCCCCCTTTTTGTAGTTTTGCTTTTTCCCATCCTACTCCTGTTACCCTCTCTACTTGCAACTCTATTATATTTTCAAAGCTCAGAACCACTTGATCACTAGCTCCGAGGGGCCTTTCTTATGGCAAGTCCTTGATGTCCGAGCTACTCAGGGTGAATATGAGGTCCAGTCTTGCTGCTTCATCCTCACCTCTCTCTCTGGTAGCGTCCCTAACATGTTGATGAGATTTTCCATTGTGTGTCGGGGGAGAGGGGGGTGCGTGCATGTGTACGTGTGTTCGAGAAGCATTTAGATCCATTTCTATTATCCTCGTGATTGTGTTGCAAAGAAATTTGACAGCCCGCAGAACTGGATCTCAAGCTTCCCTGGTATCCTGGAGTGCAGACAGCTGACAAACTAACACCTCTTGGTAACATTGTCACTCGGCATTGTTGCCAAGTATTAGTATTAACAAGTATTACCAGTATTAGTAGAAACATGACTTGTTTAAAGTTTCAGGTTGCCAGCTGTCTTCACTGGTGGAGACCTGGAAAACTTGGGTTCGATTCCTGCACAAGGTGATATTTCATTGCAGATATTATGCTTATTTCTGTGAAATTCATTGAGTATAGTGTTGTTCGTGAAGCCGGAACATACGGAAGATAAAGAAATTGCCAGAGACCACGTCTGTGGCTCATTGGCATACCCAGCATTAGTTGAAACTTGACTTGCTATCCTTCAGGCTACTTTACGTTATTATAGTATCTGTAGGTCGGTGGTTTAAGAGGCACGCAAGATCCCCAGAAGTTCCCGGAAACTCAGACATCTCCAACACAAATGTTCTCAAAGATTTGTTGAATTATGCCATGAATTTAAGGAAGATCCTAGACTTCACCTTACGAAACCAACAAAGCAAATGCAATTAGTAATTATAGACAGGGTAGATTATAGTGGAAAAATGAATGTTATTAGAAGACGGGTGACCGAGGTTATGTGACTCAGGGATACTTGTCTTGGATTTCTCAGCGACCGAAATATATCTAGCTATTATTATTATTTTTTTAGGAAAATTGTTAGACTCGTGAGAGCTAACACGTAGTAAGAACTAAATTTCCCCGACGAACGGGAATCATGGTCTGTGTTACGTTTATACGTGAGTATAAACATTTAGAATTATACGATCAGAGATATGTAAAAGTTAAAAATTAAACAAGTGAGAATTAGAGGTTAGATCACCAATGAGCAGAGAGGAGTTGTCTGTGAATTCTTCCGTAATATTGACAATTCAAATCAATGTTCCAATTTAGTCTGTGTCTTCACTGCTGTGGTCCACGAAGCATTAACCCTGACCTCCTACAGGTTAACCCAGTCAATGATGCAGCAGGAGTCGTGTACACAAGAGCACCTCTGGCGCCCTCGCTCAATATTATAGTCAACCTTCCTCCACCTTGACCGGAGTCACACTCGCCCCATACACTGACCAAGATCTTATTCATGAAACCGACGGAAATGTTCCTGAAGACAGCATAACATTGCCCACACTTCCTGACGTTGCGTAACCTTTCAGTGCCTGAAAGCTGACACTTGAGTGCCTATTCATGGCAAATCAACTTATTTTTTCAGGCTTTTTTTCCTTTTCGTAAATATTGTGACTTATTCGCAATGAATTGGAAGGAGATGTAGATAATCTGGACGGCAACTATTAGATTTTATGTTAAATTGTGATTACATGAACTGGTACATAACAATTAAAATTTGTCAGGTTACCAGAAAATAGGTATTAAAAGCAGCAAATTCTTATGTTACCTGACAATCTGATTTCTTTTTTCTGATTAGGAATGATATTAGTAAATTTTTATATTGCAAGCCCTAAAAATCAAACCATTATTAAGTTCTGAACATCATAAAATTTATATCCAGTACCACCAGCAGATATTCAACAAGTGTAACAAAATTTCAACGCCTGCAACATTTTGACACCTGCCATATACCTCCACTACCCAAAACATTCCTTAAATACTTATGGCAAACTTTCAACACCTGAAACGGACAACCAGCCCTTGCACTAACCATCCAATAACTGCAACAATAATGCAACACTTTCAATAGATATCCCACAACTGCAACAGACCTACAGCACCTGAAACAATCCTCCAATAAGTGCAGCATTCATTCAATATTTGCAACAGAAGATAAACGCCTGGAACAGATATCCAACACCTGCATCAAACTCCCAACACAGCAACAGGCTTCCAGCACCTACATCAAGCCTTTAATACACGAGAGCCCTAGAAGTACAGCAAACCTGGCGCAGCTCCTTCTGTTACTGCAAGTAACCTTGATGGCGTTTGTTGCCTGTAGGTGCTGCAACTGCCAATGCCCTTGTTGGTATTGCTGTTAATGCAACTGCTGCTATTGCTGCTGTTTTTGATACGTCTGCTGTTGCTGATGTTGTTAATGTTACTGTTGTTGCTGCTATCGCTGCTGTTGCTGCCATTCCTGCTGTTACTTCTACTGTTACTACTACTGCAATTACTGATGTTGCTGCTACTGCTACTGTTACTCCTACTGCTTTTGTTACTACCACTTGTATTGGTGCTATTACTGGTACTGTTATTATTGCTGCTAGTTTATCCTGTTTATCTCTTGTTTATCAGCATGTGTCTGCACCACCATGTCAGATGTTTCTGTGATCAGCACAAGAGTTACTACTAAAGTGTAGAGGTGTTATATGATCACTTATTTTACTATACTAGTCTGAACCGGGGAAGTGCGTTGTGTTTATTTCCGCATTGACGCAGTTGCCCAGAGACAGCGATGGACGACACGGAAATTAATAGTTTATTCTGTTTTGTAAATGATGCTATAATGGGTTTCTCTAGGTACACATTTTGTAATATTATTTATTAATTTGACTATCGTGTGGAAATTAAAGTAACTAATTTTTTTTAAAGAAAGATTTGTCATGGAGGAGCGACTCTGATGACAAACATAGGTATCCGCAAGCTGTAATTGCTTTTTTATGAGGCTGTTGACTCTAGACTGCGTGTTAAATTTCTGATGAGAATATGCCACCAATTGGGTTGGAGATTTTCTCCACACTCGTGACTAATTATGCTGACGATTTCTAAGAAATTAATGACATGCTTCCAAAAATTATAGAAACCAAGTAGGAAGTGACTAATATATATATAATACAGTTAGATAATTAAGAACTAGTGTAATGGAGCTTGACAAGAAATATAGAAGCGTAATATTTGGAACCTTCGGATGTTTTATGCTCTTTTAAAGGTGAGATAACATGGGTAAATATTGTTAAGGATGATCACTCATTCAGACATTCGCAATGGTTAAGGAAGACATCCCCTGATGATACAAGTTCGAAACATGTAACTACATCTCGTAGAACTGATGCTGCAACGAAAACTGCAAACCCTGAGGTAGATAGCAGAAGACACTATTGGTCTTCTGCTCCAACTGTTTTTTAACTATGAAAACCATTGGTATTACATCCATGAACATAAAGACTACAACTGATCGACAACATAAACTGGGGAGGCAATTACGTCAGTTAATAAGTCAGGAAATTTCTTACTGATCTGAGGAGAAGAGATGATGCGACACAGAGCTTTAAGATGTAGAAGTCATGAGTAAATACTGAGGAGAGTGGACATTAATTGATCGGAAGCAAATAAGGTGCACAACTGTGCATAGGAGGAGACAGTGAACATCAGCGTGGAAGATCAAGACTTGTGGGAGTCCAGACTGACACACAGCAGTGGGAAGGTCAGCTGCTGCTCTTACATGAAGCCTTGGAATTGATCTTGCTGAAGGTGACAATAAATCTTACATTGAAAATACATTAAATATTCCTGTTACTGAGAGAGCCAAACTAACCACTCTGAGAAAGGTTTTCAAGTGTTTGAAAATAAATATTAACATGACTGATAGATCTAAGGATTTTAAGTGGGAACTATGACCTCATGATGAGATAACTAATATACATTTTAACAAAAAACTTGAAGGAGTGTAGTCTACATTTTATAGATGTTGTTCTCTAAGGAAAAACATAGATATTAGTCGAAGTATAAATGAATGAAAATATTGTGTTATTTTCTTACTGATGACATTCTTGTTAGAGAAGTTAAGTGACTTTGACTTTATAGATGAAAAATTATGACTAATAGAGTGGCGTCGACATATTCTGTTATATCACTTGTTACTGATGAAACAAATCATTGTAGTTTTGTTCTTAAGGAGAAGAATACATCGACTTTTAATTAATATGATGGTGATGGTAGATGACATTCTGGTTTAATAGACGACTATACGTAATTTTCAGATATTTGTAGTTAATATCTATGTTAAGAGGCATAAACATTATTTTATTGATAGTGACTTTAGAATATGTCTTATGAAATTATATGTTCGATGCTGTTTATTTTCTGAGTGGATAATTTCTGTCAGAGAAAACACTGGAAGTATTTAGATGTTAATTTGTTAAATTTTGATACTTTTACATTTGTTGCATATATTGTTCGTTGTGTTAATTAGCAAGATCATGTAGTAGATATAAATATTAACAATGTTAGTGTTGATAGTATATCAGCATTATACGACTCATATCAACGTAACTTGCTGGAAATTGTTCTAGTAGACGGGATATTTACAGTGAGGTGACAACTAGGAAACAGCCTAGCAGCCAAGGCAATGTACTTCCCATTTCCAAGACTTAAATTTGACTAACCGGTTTCCCTGTACACCTTCACAAAATACTAAACTGCTCACACTCCAACAGCTCGTCAGGTACCCAAAACCATTTGTCTCCATTCACTCTTATATAACACGCTCACGCACACTTTCTGGAAATCCAAGCTCCTCGCCCACAAAAAACTCCTTTACCCTCTCCAACCTTTTCGAGGATAACTCCTACCCCGCTTTCCTTTGCCTAAAGAATTATACGTTCTCCAAGTCATTCTACTTTGTTCTATTCCTTCTAAATGGCCAAAGCACCTGAACAGCCCCTCTTCAGCCCTCTGACTAATACTTTTAGTAACTCCACACCATCTAATTTCCACACTACGAATTCTCTGCATAATATTCACACCACACATTTCCCTTAGACACAACATCTCCACTGCCTCCAGCCTCCTCCTCCTCGCTGCAGCATATACAACCCATGTTTCACACACATATAAGAGCGTTGGTACTACTATACTCTCGTACATTCCCTTCTTTACTTCCATGGATAACGTTTTCGGTTTCCACAGATACCTCAACGCATCACTCACCTTTTGTCCTTCATCAATTCTATGATTAACCTTCCCTCTCCCCAGCACCCTTCTTCTTTTGCAACCCCATCTATAAATATGTTAAACAACCATGGTGACATTACACATCCCTGTCTAAGATCTAGTTTTACCGGGTAGTCTCCCTCTCTCCTACACACCGTAACCTGAGCCTCACTATCCTCGTAAAAACACTGTTTACACCATTTAGGAACTTATTATCTATTACATACACTTGCAACATCTGCCACATTGCTCCCCAATCCCATATTCATATACATACATGTATATATATATATATATATATATATATATATATATATATATATATATATATATATGTATATATATGTATACATATATATATATATATATATATATATATATATATATATATATATATATATATATATATATATATATATATATATATATATATATATATATATATATATATATATATATATATATATATATATATATATATATATATATATATATATATATATATATATATATATCGTGCCGAATAGATAAAACTGGTCAATTACCAAGAATTCATTTAAAATTAATTCCTTTCTATAATTTTCTCTCATACATTTGAAGATATATATATATATATTTCTTTTATGTTAATATAAAAATTAATGATTTTGCTCCAAAAGAACCTTAGGAAACTTACCTAACTTTATTATAACAAGCGAAATATAATTTAGCCTAATCCAACTAAATATATTTTATATAACCTTACAAAAAATTAATAATAAAAAGCACGATGAATTATATTTTTTTTCGCTAGGTTCAGAATGTTTTTTTCGAAATTATTGGAAACGCAAATTTTCGCTTGCCTTATTCGGCATGAAGATCGTTGCTATTTAACCCATAATCGCAAGCTTTATCTATGTCCTCGGAACAAGAGTAACACACCTAGCTTGGCTGGGTACTTTGTTCTTGCACGATTGGGTGATCCTGTAGGTTAAGGCGCCATGCGGTACTCGCTCACAATGGCGGGCCAGTACGACATGGGTTCGAATCCTTGGCTAGTGCAGTGGAGTGTTGTTATTCATCAATACTAGTCGTTCGTGGTTACAGTAATATATATATATATATATATATATATATATATATATATATATATATATATATATATATATATATATATATATACATATATATATATATATATATATATGCAAAACAACCACTCTGAAAGAATAGAGAAATTCCAAGCGCTATCGTGACTACTCACATTATCAAGGAACTATGAAAGTAAAGCATCCAAGGAAGCTATATAAGGGGTCTGGCCAACACCTCACTATCAGATCCCACAACGGTTAAACACCTGACGCGCACCGGCCCAACTGGACAGGTCCTTTGCACAACTTACCAACAAACTATTCTACCCAAGAAAATTTAAAAATTATTATTTGTCCAGTATATTATTAAATTCTTCCCAAATTCTATTAATTATAAATGGATCTAATTTATATAAACCAAAGGAAATATTCATATTATTGTCAAAACTGCTTTTTATGAAACAAGATTCAATTATATTCCTGTCGACCATGGACTTGCTTGATACTACTTTCTCAACTTTTTGAAAATCAATTGGATGGTTAAAATCTCTTACATGAATAAATAGAGCATTGGAATCTTGTCCAGTTCTAATGTTATATTTATGTTGTTTTAATCTTAGTTCGAGACTTTTACCAGTTTGACCGTAATAAACTTTATCGCAAATTTTACAAGGAATCTTATAGACACATCCATCAGCATTTTGGGGGGAATTCTTTATCAAAAGTTTTTTTTACTGTATCAAGATTTTTGAATACAACTTTAATATTAAAAGTCTTAAGAAGAGAAGGCATATCAACCAAGTTTTCATGGCAAGGGAGAACCAACATATTTTTAGTTGAATAAGGTTGGTTGTCCCTTTTAGGATTGTAAAAAGTATTTCTAGCAACTTTAAAAGATTTATCAATTACATTTCTTGGGTATTTTAAATCATTACCTATTTCATAAATTTTGGATATTTCCTCATCTATGAACTCAGGACTACAAATTCGTAAAGCTCTCAAAAACATTGATGAGAAAACAGACAGTTTGACTCTATCTTGATGCGAGGAATAATAGTGGACATAGGAAGAGTTATTTGTAGGTTTTCTGTAAATTTTAAATTTGAATTCATTATTACCCTTAATAATTAAAACATCTAGAAAAGGCAATGAGTTATTTTCTTCAAACTCAACAGTAAAGTTTGAAGAAAATAACTCATTGCCTTTTCTAGATGTTTTAATTATTAAGGGTAATAATGATATGGGAGGAAGTGTAAAATAAACCCAGCGAGGAGCAGGGGTGCGGTGGGGACAATAAGGGAACACTCTATCAACATCCGGGGTCCCAGACTATTCAACATCTTACCAGAAGATATCAGAAACACTGCTGGAACAAGTGTTGAAGCCTTCAAGAGGAAACTAGACAAGTATCTTCACCAGGTGCCAGATCAACCAGGCTGCGATGGATACGTCGGGCAGCGGGCCTCCAGCAGCAACAGCCTGGTTGACCAGGCGAGCACCAGACGAGCCTGGCCCATGGCCGGGCTCAGAGAGTAGATATACTCTCGAAATTTTTCAAAGGTATATATATATATATATATATATATATATATATATATATATATATATATATATATATATATATATATATATATATATATATATATATATATATATTATATATATATATATATATATATATATATATATATATATATATATATATATATATATATATATATATATATATATATATATATATATATATATATATATATATATATATATATATATATATATAAATATATATATATATATATATATATATATATATATATATATATATATATATATATATATATATATATATATATATATATATATATATATATTGACGCCATTCATATTTCTAATTTAGTCTGTGTCTTCACTGCTGTGGTTCACGAAGCAGTAACCCTGACCTCCTACAGGTTAACCCAGTCAATGATGAAACAGTAGTCGTGTACACAAGAGCACCTCTGGCGCCCTCGCTCAATATTATAGTCAACCTTCCTCCACCTTGACCAGAGTCACACTCGCCCCATACACTGACCAAGATCTTATTCATGGAACTGACGGAAATGTTCCTAAAGACAGCTTCACATTGTCCATTCTTCCCGTCGCCACATCGCCTTTAATGTGGGGAGATATTTGGGGCCTGAGTGCACAACTGTGAAAAATCAACCAATTTTTCGGCCATTATAGCAGTAGTCCTTTATCTTCCATAAATAATTAATGTGACTTTTAGCCTGCGATTTGGAAAGAATTATAAATATGATTTGGTATGTGATTTAAGGATTTTTATCCAACCAATCAGTCTTAAGTATCTTTACCTAACTTTCTAAAGTATATATAATTGTACATAATATAAAACGATCAGTAGAGTTAGGAGAACATGTCCTGTAGCTTATTACAAAAGAAGGTCTATTAGACTTCGCTTAGAAAGTTTATGACATCACGTATTTCACGACTTGTGATTAGTTGTCAATGTCTTCACGTCCCATAACTCGATGGCTAGCGCACTCAGCTCACATACTTTTGTTTGTTTCGCTATGTTTAGAAAATCGGAGGTCGTGAGGTATAACAAACAAAACATAGCACGTTCTGTGAGCCAATATATCACCACAGTGTTGACTGTCATGTCACAATATATCACCACAGTGTTGACTGTCATGTCACAATATATCACCACAGTGTTGACTGTCATGTCACAATATATCACCACAGTGTTGACTGTCATGTCACAATATATCACCACAGTGTTGACTGTCATGTCACAATCTGGGACAATTGTCACTTGGTATGTGCCTCTGCAGATATATTCACTGATATTAAACATCAGACAGATATTACTTGAGCGTGTAATAAATATTCATAAAGTTAAGCATGACAGCACAACGAATATGATCTATAAATCCAGACTAAAAATATAAAGCGAATATTAGCAATTAATAATGATTCTTTTACATAATTCATTTCAGAATAGTGAGTACACGGAGCAGTAACAATGTCGGAGTCAGCACAAGTAACACACCCAATATACATCCACAGGTGAAGTTCTCTCAGCGCCTACGTATATACCAAGAATTCAATTTAATCCTTATTTTAGGGATTAAAGTGTACTTGTCTGGTGGTGATAAGCTTAAGTACAGCATTAATGACTCGAGTTTAGTCGATAGGCTTTAACTCCTCCCCGACCGACAATCACTATGTTATCTTGGTATCTATATACAATATGGTTACATTCATTACCATAATTTTTAAAAGAGTGGATCGGTAAACCAGTGGAAGGCCTCGGCCAGATGACCAAAAGTTCCATCTGTGAGTCATCATATGACTAAGACCCGCGTCAGTAAACATTCGTCCTGAGTCCTGGCAAATCTTACCTAACCTATCTTTGGTATCTGTATCAAAATTTATCAGCGACTAAAAATATACTAAATAGGCAATATTTGTACTGGGATATATAGATAAATACATGCATAAATATTTCTCGTTCTTAGAAGTAAAGCAGTAATGAGACCATGCTATTAATGAGACCATGCTAGTAATGAGACCATGCTAGTAATGAGACCATGCTAGTAATGAGACCATTCTAATAAAAAGCTCTTCATCCAAGCAAGTGATTCTATTTTTAATTTCCACCGACTAATTCTGGTTAACTTCCACCTGTCCTAATTTTACTGTGTTATATGATTCCTAAATTACAGTTTCAATATGAACCCAGTAATAATAATAATAATAATAATAATAATAATAATAATAATAATAATAATAATAATAATAATAATAATAATAATAATAATTTGGTAGCTGGTTGGTAGACAGCAATCACCCAGGGAGGTACTACCGTCCTGTGGTAGCAGGTTGGTAGACAGCAATCACCCAGGGTGGTACTACCGTCCTGTGGTAGTAGGGTGGTAGACAGCAATCACCCAGGGAGGTACTACCGTCCTGTGGTAGCAGGTTGGTAGACAGCAATCACCCAGGGTGGTACTACCGTCCTGTGGTAGTAGGGTGGTAGACAGCAATCACCCAGGGTGGTACTACCGTCCTGTGGTAGTAGGATGGTAGACAGCAGCCACCAAGGGAGGTACTACCGTCCTGTGGTAGTAGGATGGTAGACAGGAGCCACCCAAGGAGGTACTACTGTCCTGTGGTAGTAGGATGGTAGACAGCAGTCACCCAGGGGGTACTACTGTCCTGTGGTAGTAGGATGGTAGACAGCAGTCACCCAGGGGGTACTACCGTCCTGTGGTAGTAGGATGGTAGACAGCAGCCACCCAAGGAGGTAGAGGTACTACCGTCCTGTGGTAGTAGATTGGTAGACATCAGCCACCCAGGGAGGCACTACCGTCCTGTGGTATTGGGTTGGTAGACAGAAGCCACCCAGGGAGGTACTATCGTCCTGTGGTAGTAGATTGGTAAACAGCAGCCCCCCAGGGGGGTGCTACTGTCCTGTGGTAGTAAGTTGGTAGACAGCAGCCACTCAGGGAGGTACTATCGTCCTGTGGTAGTAGGTTGGTAAACAGCAGCCCCTAGGGGGGTGCTACTGTCCTGTGGTAGTAGGTTGGTAGACAGCAGCCACCCAGGGAGGTACTACCGTCCTGTGGTAGTAGGTTGGTACACAGTAGCCACCCAGGGAGGTACTACCGTTCTGTGGTAGTAGGTTGGTAGACAGCAACCACCCAGGGAGGTTCTACCGTCCTGCCAAATGCATGTGAAGCGGAAACCTGTAATTGTTTTACACAATGGTAGGATCGCTGGTTTTCTTTCTGTCTCTGGAACACGCAAAAAACTGGTTCGTCTTGCTGCCTCTACTTACACTTAGGTCTCACTGCATATACATATATGTATAAACACCGATCTGAAATTTCTTTTTTTTTCTAACAAGTTCTTGTTATCTATTTCCTTTCATCTCCATGAGAACCGGAAAAGAATCTTTCCTCCGTGAGCCATAAGTGTCGTAAGAGGAGACTAAAGGCCCCGAGCAATGTGCTAGTGACCTCTTGTCCTATATAAATTACTTAAAAATAAAAAGAAGAAAAATATTCTGAAGGTTGGACGTGCTGTTGGAGTGTAAACAAAGTAATATTTATGAAAGGATTCAGGGAAACCGGTTAGCCGGAGTTGAGTCCTGGAGGTGGGAAGTACAGTACCTACCCTCTGGAGGAAGGGTGTTGATGTTGCAGTCTCTGGCAAGACAGTGTTGGGCTGAATGATGACGAAAGTGTTTCTTCGGATTACCCTTAGCTGGAAGCGGCCTATGTGTTAATAAAAAATAATTATAAAGTAATAATAATAATAATAATAATAATAATAATAATAATTATTTTTTTATTATCACACTGGCCGATTCCCACCAAGGCAGGGTGGCCCGAAAAAGAAAAACTTTCACCATCATTCACTCCATCACTGTCTTGCCAGAAGGGTGCTTTACACTACAGTTTTTAAACTGCAACATTAACACCCCTCCTTCAGAGTGCAGGCACTGTACTTCCCATCTCCAGGACTCAAGTCCGGCCTGCCGGTTTCCCTGAATCCCTTCATAAATGTTACTTTGCTCACACTCCAACAGCACGTCAAGTATTAAAAACCATTTGTCTCCATTCACTCCTGTCAAACACGCTCACGCATGCCTGCTGGAAGTCCAAGCCCCTCGCACACAAAACCTCCTTTACCCCCTCCCTCCAACCCTTCCTAGGCCGACCCCTACCCCGCCTTCCTTCCACTACAGACTGATACACTCTTGAAGTCATTCTGTTTCGCTCCATTCTCTCTACATGTCCGAACCACCTCAACAACCCTTCCTCAGCCCTCTGGACAACAGTTTTGGTAATCCCGCACCTCCTCCTAACTTCCAAACTACGAATTCTCTGCATTATATTCACACCACACATTGCCCTCAGACATGACATCTCCACTGCCTCCAGCCTTCTCCTCGCTGCAACATTCATCACCCACGCTTCACACCCATATAAGAGCGTTGGTAAAACTATACTCTCATACATTCCCCTCTTTGCCTCCAAGGACAAAGTTCTTTGTCTCCACAGACTCCTAAGTGCACCACTCACTCTTTTTCCCTCATCAATTCTATGATTCACCTCATCTTTCATAGACCCATCCGCTGACACGTCCACTCCCAAATATCTGAATACGTTCACCTCCTCCATACTCTCTCCCTCCAATCTGATATTCAATCTTTCATCACCTAATCTTTTTGTTATCCTCATAACCTTACTCTTTCCTGTATTCACCTTTAATTTTCTTCTTTTGCACACCCTACCAAATTCATCCACCAATCTCTGCAACTTCTCTTCAGAATCTCCCAAGAGCACAGTGTCATCAGCAAAGAGCAGCTGTGACAACTCCCATTTTGTGTGTGATTCTTTATCTTTTAACTCCACGCCTCTTGCCAAGACCCTCGCATTTACTTCTCTTACAACCCCATCTATAAATATATTAAACAACCACGGTGACATCACACATCCTTGTCTAAGGCCTACCTTTACTGGGAAAAAATTTCCCTCTTTCCTACATACTCTAACTTGAGCCTCACTATCCTCGTAAAAACTCTTCACTGCTTTCAGTAACCTACCTCCTACACCATACACTTGCAACATCTGCCACATTGCCCCCCTATCCACCCTGTCATACGCCTTTTCCAAATCCATAAATGCCACAAAGACCTCTTTAGCCTTATCTAAATACTGTTCACTTATATGTTTCACTGTAAACACCTGGTCCACACACCCCCTACCTTTCCTAAAGCCTCCTTGTTCATCTGCTATCCTATTCTCCGTCTTACTCTTAATTCTTTCAATTATAACTCTACCATACACCTTACCAGGTACACTCAACAGACTTATCCCCCTATAATTTTTGCACTCTCTTTTATCCCCTTTGCCTTTATACAAAGGAACTATGCATGCTCTCTGCCAATCCCTAGGTACCTTACCCTCTTCCATACATTTATTAAATAATTGCACCAACCACTCCAAAACTATATCCCCACCTGCTTTTAACATTTCTATCTTTATCCCATCAATCCCGGCTGCCTTACCCCCTTTCATTTTACCTACTGCCTCACGAACTTCCCCCACACTCACAACTGGCTCTTCCTCACTCCTACAAGATGTTATTCCTCCTTGCCCTATACACGAAATCACAGCTTCCCTATCTTCATCAACATTTAACAATTCCTCAAAATATTCCCTCCATCTTCCCAATACCTCTAACTCTCCATTTAATAACTCTCCTCTCCTATTTTTAACTGACAAATCCATTTGTTCTCTAGGCTTTCTTAACTTGTTAATCTCACTCCAAAACTTTTTCTTATTTTCAACAAAATTTGTTGATAACATCTCACCCACTCTCTCATTTGCTGTCTTTTTACATTGCTTCACCACTCTCTTAACTTCTCTCTTTTTCTCCATATACTCTTCCCTCCTTGCATCACTTCTACTTTGTAAAAACTTCTCATATGCTAACTTTTTCTCCCTTACTACTCTCTTTACATCATCATTCCACCAATCGCTCCTCTTCCCTCCTGCACCCACTTTCCTGTAACCACAAACTTCTGCTGAACACTCTAACACTACATTTTTAAACCTAGCCCATACCTCTTCGACCCCATTGCCTATGCTCTCATTAGCCCATCTATCCTCCAATAGCTGTTTATATCTTACCCTAACTGCCTCCTCTTTTAGTTTATAAACCTTCACCTCTCTCTTCCCTGATGCTTCTATTCTCCTTGTATCCCATCTACCTTTTACTCTCAGTGTAGCTACAACTAGAAAGTGATCTGATATATCTGTGGCCCCTCTATAAACATGTACATCCTGAAGTCTACTCAACAGTCTTTTATCTACCAATACATAATCCAACAAACTACTGTCATTTCGCCCTACATCATATCGTGTATACTTATTTATCCTCTTTTTCTTAAAATATGTATTACCTATAACTAAACCCCTTTCTATACAAAGTTCAATCAAAGGGCTCCCATAACAACAACAACAACAACAACAACAACAACAACAACAACAACAACAACAACAACAACAACAATAATAATAATAATAATAATAATAATAATAATAATAATAATAATAATAATAATGTTAACTATGATAATAATTATAATAATATTAATAATAATAATAATGAGAGACTACATGTGCCCTTCAGGGAAGTGCTTGATCCAGTGACGAAAGTTAATTTTTCAGTACATCAAACCTGATTCTCACTCACTTCTGAAGCACTGTGACCTGATGCTTTCAGCGGCCTCTCATGGTCATGGCCTGGTCATGGCCTGGTCATGGCCTGGTCATGGCCTGGTCATGGACCTGGCCGCGGGGGTGTTGATCCCCGGAATACCCTCCAGGTAGACCTTCCAGGACATGATAACTAAAAAATGATGATAATAATGATGATGATAATGATAATGATGTCCATCATCACCATTAATTCAAAGGTATATGGTACTGATAAGTTAAAGAATAAGCCATACGCAGCATTAGAGTATCTTCACAGAGAGACGCTTCTCCAACCTACGGCGTGGGGACGGAGACTTTCACAGTGGAATCAGTGGAATCAGTGAACTGATGTAGCAATGGGTACAGTCCACTAGTGTAAGTAGGTCAGTCCTATAAGGTGGACCAGAAATTTAGTGCAGTTGCAGAAGCTCAAAGATTCCATAGTCGTGCTAAGGAAAGAAATCTTTCCCAGTAAATATTTGCAGGTGTGAACATCTGCCTTGCTTTTCAGCTTCTGGGTACTATTTATCTTTGGTCTACTGATGCTCGTCTGATACAGTAACACCACTGAGCAGATGACACAGTAATGAACATATTAATTGAGACAGTGATGAAATCAGATATTTATGTGAAAAAATAATGTTTATTTGAAAAATTCAAGTCAATTGTATGACAGTTAATTCATTTAAAAAGAGGTATAACTACCCTTTAGTTTTATAATCATTGTTACAGGCTTTGGCAAAGATTCGACCAATGTTGAACACTTTTTGGTAAGTTCTTCGTCGTGGTAGCTGGTCCTAATAACCGCAACAATTAGCTTCTCCAAAAGTGAACAGTCATGTTTCCTGCAGGAAAATGCCTTCTCCAGCTTGAAAGTCTCTATTAACAACGGGAAACAAATGAGTAGTCATAACTGTCTTGTATTTGTCACTGTCCATCGTCCCCTCAACAATAACAAGCCGTCCAGTGCCTTTAGCAGCAAAGCTACCCCAGAACATCGTATATAGGTGTTTTGGCGCTTGTTGAATGTGTCCATTCTGTAAAGGTTCTTTTTTGCTCCC
>NC_091318.1:33343888-33378888 GCF_038502225.1 Cherax quadricarinatus | reverse complement strand
GCTTCACACCCATATAAGAGAGTTGGTAAAACTATACTCTCATACATTCCCCTCTTTGCCTCCAAGGACAAAGTTCTTTGTCTCCACAGACTCCTAAGTGCACCACTCACTCTTTTTCCCTCATCAATTCTATGATTCACCTCATCTTTCATAGACCCATCCGCTGACACGTCCACTCCCAAATATCTGAATACATTCACCTCCTCCATACTCTCTCCCTCCAATCTGATATCCAATCTTTCATCACCTAATCTTTTTGTTATCCTCATAACCTTACTCTTTCCTGTATTCACCTTTAATTTTCTTCTTTTGCACACCCTACCAAATTCATCCACCAATCTCTGCAGCTTCTCTTCAGAATCTCCCAAGAGCACAGTGTCATCAGCAAAGAGCAGCTGTGACAACTCCCACTTTGTGTGTGATTCTTTATCTTTTAACTCCACGCCTCTTGCCAAGACCCTCGCATTTACTTCTCTTACAACCCCATCTATAAATATATTAAACAACCACGGTGACATCACACATCCTTGTCTAAGGCCTACTTTTACTGGGAAAAAATTTCCCTCTTTCCTACATACTCTAACTTGAGCCTCACTATCCTCGTAAAAACTCTTCACTGCTTTCAGTAACCTACCTCCTACACCATACACTTGCAACATCTGCCACATTGCCCCCCTATCCACCCTGTCATACGCCTTTTCCAAATCCATAAATGCCACAAAGACCTCTTTAGCCTTATCTAAATACTGTTCACTTATATGTTTCACTGTAAACACCTGGTCCACACACCCCCTACCTTTCCTAAAGCCTCCTTGTTCATCTGCTATCCTATTCTCCGTCTTACTCTTAATTCTTTCAATTATAACTCTACCATACACTTTACTAGGTACACTCAACAGACTTATCCCCCTATAATTTTTGCACTCTCTTTTATCCCCTTTGCCTTTATACAAAGGAACTATGCATGCTCTCTGCCAATCCCTAGGTACCTTACCCTCTTCCATACATTTATTAAATAATTGCACCAACCACTCCAAAACTATATCCCCACCTGCTTTTAACATTTCTATCTTTATCCCATCAATCCCGGCTGCCTTACCCCCTTTCATTTTACCTACTGCCTCACGAACTTCCCCCACACTCACAACTGGCTCTTCTTCACTCCTACAAGATGTTATTCCTCCTTGCCCTATACACGAAATCACAGCTTCCCTATCTTCATCAACATTTAACAATTCCTCAAAATATTCCCTCCATCTTCCCAATACCTCTAACTCTCCATTTAATAACTCTCCTCTCCTATTTTTAACTGACAAATCCATTTGTTCTCTAGGCTTTCTTAGCTTGTTAATCTCACTCCAAAACTTTTTCTTATTTTCAACAAAATTTGTTGATAACATCTCACCCACTCTCTCATTTGCTCTCTTTTTACATTGCTTCACCACTCTCTTAACCTCTCTCTTTTTCTCCATATACTCTTCCCTCCTGGCATCACTTCTACTTTGTAAAAACTTCTCATATGCTAACTTTTTCTCCCTTACTACTCTCTTTACATCATCATTCCACCAATCACTCCTCTTCCCTCCTGCACCCACTTTCCTGTAACCACAAACTTCTGCTGAACACTCTAACACTACATTTTTAAACCTACCCCATACCTCTTCGACCCCATTGCCTATGCTCTCATTAGCCCATCTATCCTCCAATAGCTGTTTATATCTTACCCTAACTGCCTCCTCTTTTAGTTTATAAACCTTCACCTCTCTCTTCCCTGATGCTTCTATTCTCCTTGTATCCCATCTACCTTTTACTCTCAGTGTAGCTACAACTAGAAAGTGATCTGATATATCTGTGGCCCCTCTATAAACATGTACATCCTGAAGTCTACTCAACAGTCTTTTATCTACCAATACATAATCCAACAAACTACTGTCATTTCGCCCTACATCATATCGTGTATACTTATTTATCCTCTTTTTCTTAAAATATGTATTACCTATAACTAAACCCCTTTCTATACAAAGTTCAATCAAAGGGCTCCAATTATCATTTACACCCTCTCTAAAAGTTTCTCCTACTTTAGCATTCAGGTCCCCTACCACAATTACTCTCTCACTTGGTTCAAAGGCTCCTATACATTCACTTAACATCTCCCAAAATCTCTCTCTCTCCTCTGCATTCCTCTCTTCTCCAGGTACATACACGCTTATTATAACCCACTTCTCGCATCCAACCTTTACTTTAATCCACATAATTCTTGAATTTACACATTCATATTCTCTTTTCTCCTTCCATAACTGATCATTTAACATTACTGCTACCCCTTCCTTTGCTCTAACTCTCTCAGATACTCCAGATTTAATCCCATTTATTTCCCCCCACTGAAATTCTCCTACCCCCTTCAGCTTTGTTTCGCTTAGAGCCAGGACATCCAACTTCTTTTCATTCATAACATCAGCAATCATCTGTTTCTTGTCATCCGCACTACATCCACGCACATTTAAGCATCCCAATTTTATAAAGTTTTTCTTCTTTTCTTTTTTAGTAAATGTATACAGGAGAAGGGGTTACTAGCCCATTGCTCCCGGCATTTTAGTCGCCTCATACGACACGTATGGCTTACGGAGGAAAGATTCTTTTCCACTTCCCCATGGACAATAGAAGAAATAAAAAAGAACAAGAGCTATTTAGAAAAAGGAGAAAAACCTAGATGTATGTATATATATATATATGCATGTGCGTGTCTGTGAAGTGTGACCAAAGTGTAAGTAGGAGTAGCAAGATATCCCTGTTATCTAGCGTGTTTATGAGACAGAAAAAGAAACCAGCAATCCTACCATCATGCAAAACAGTTACAGGTTTTTGTTTCACAGTCATCTGGCAGGACGGTAGTACTTCCCTGGGTGGTTGCTGTCTACCAACCTACTACCTATATATATAAGTGCATATATATAAATATATATATATATATATATTTATATATAAATATATAAATATATATATATATATATATTTTTATATTTATATATATATATATATATGTATGTCGTGCTGAATAGGCAGAACTTGCGATCTTGGATTAAATAGCAACGCTTATCTTGCCATATAGGACAAGTGAAAATTTGTGTATGCAATAATTTCGCCAAAATCATTCTGAACCTAACGAAAAAAATATGTTTCACTGTGTTTGTTTAGTATTAAATTATTGTAAACGTATCTAAAATATATTTAGTTAGGTTAGCCTAAAATAAATTGTTCTTGTTATAATAAGGTTAGGTAAGTTTTCTAAGATTCTTTTGGTGCAAAATTATAAATTTTTACATTATCATTAATGCCAAAAATATATCTTTAAGTGTATAAGAGAAAATTTTAGAAAGGACTTAATTTTAAATGAGTTCTTGCTAATTGACCAGTTTTACATATTCGGCACGACATATATATATATATGTAAATATATATATATATATATATATATATATATATATATATATATATATATATATATATATATATATATATATATATATATATATATATATATATATATATTCTTTATTTCTATTGAAGTTTTTCTTTCATCCAACAGGCTATGTTCACGTGGTGGATCTCCTGGACTTGGGCATGGGTGCTGTGGTCTTCCTGGGCGCACTTGACTGTGAATGCAATGTGGGCTGCGGGCATTATCCAGCAGGAGGTTGGGGCGGGAAGAAACGTGACTGCTGTAGGTACGAAGAAAGAGGTTCAACTTGGCCCAGGCATGGGAGGCTCAGCCGTGCAAACTCTTGGTAGAGAAGGGGCACAGCACTTTGCTACCCAGCCCACGCCCCAGACTGCTGTAGTGGGCTCCACAGCTGTTCTTCCCTGTAGGTAAGTCGTCCCTTCTCCTGTTCTATTTAATCTGTCCCAAGGCTTGCTTGTGTTTCTTCAGGTTCTTCATGATCTTTCACCTCCCTCCCTGCTTCAGCTGTTCTATGCATTTGTTCTTATATCGGCTTTGCTCTTTACATGATCTGTTCCTCCTTGTCATTTTGGGGTGAAATGAATCGTTTCCTCAGTAAATAATATATTTTTTTTAACGATGTCCGCACACGGAATTCAATATCCCATGGAATTCCAGATAGGAATTCCCTCATTTCCTCGAAGGTTTCTGTGATGCTTTACCAGTTTCACATTATTCTAAATAATATAATGACTGGACTCACCACCGGATCCTAGAGGCTATTTCGTGATCTGTCCTCCCAGTAATGTAGTTTGAATAATTCACTTCTATTTCACAAGTTACAGATGAAAATTGACGACTGTTTACGTTCCATTACTCGAGTTGATAATGATCCAGGATGAACCGAAACGCCGCCTTAGTTTTAACTTCAGTTTATGAGTTTCAGAAAAGGGAACTCGTTAAGCGTATTTATGATTCATTGTCTCAGAAGCAAGGGACACTCATCTCTTCAGGTCTACCTTAAAACCGTACAGGGGTCACGACCACCTCGTAGCCTAGAAATTTCGCCTGTTAGATTACAACTTAACAAATTTTTAACAAACTAACTGTAAGTACTCTAGAGGAAAGGCCTGACATGATCGCAACAGTCAGAGGTTGACGTCGAACTAAAACATAACTGATTCAGCGATCAGTATTAAAGACTGGCGATGCTGCAATAAAGGCATCTGGCAATTTTTCCCTCAAAGTCTATCCTGTAAATGGGTGGAGAGAGGTAAGGAGGGACAGTTGAGGTCTAAGGATAGCGAACAAGCGATACTAGATGCAAAACAACTACAAGGCAAGTTGAATAAGATAAGATTTCGTTCGGATTTTTAACCCCGGAGGGTTAGCCATCCAGAACAACCCAAGAAAGTCAGTGCGTCATCGAAGACTGTCTGACTTATTTCTATTGTGGTCCTTAATCATGTCCTCCTGGATGCGACCCACACCAGTCGACTAACACCCAGGTACCTATTTGCTGCTAGGTGAACAGGACAACAGGTGTAAGGAAATGCGTTGAAATATTTCCACTTGCCGGGAATCGAACACGGGCCCTCCCGTGTGTGAAGCGGGAGCTTTAGCCACCAGGCCAGCGGGCCTGGCTTTTCATATTGTAATCAACACATCATCAGGAGACCGCATTGTTGCAGAAATGAGTAAGAGTTCCCAGCAGATTCGCTCTGAGGAGCGTTCTTGCTAAGAATGAGGTAGGGACGCAAGAGATTATCAGTGCCCCAGGCACACCAGTGCCAAGTGCCAAAAAGATTGAATATTATGGGAATAATGGATATTCAACAAAGGTAATCGAGTATTACTTAGCAAACTTAACATTGGTGACATGACAATTATCAGAAATTCAGTCAGACTTTGGGACAATATAAAAGACTTTACATTCTGAATACAGATGTGTCTGGCATTTGTCTTGGGAACTTTTAACAAAATTCAGAAAAAGAAAACGAGTTTATGGCAGACTCACTTAAAATTAATGGGGACATCTATAGTTAATCCAAGGCAGACAGCCATAGCTTATCTAATCCATCAGACTCTTTGCTCAAATGCTGGTCGAACCCAATCTGGCAGGAACAGGCCCTAATTCCTCAAAGTGGAACCATGACACTTAAGACAATCCAGAGTATTCATATATGAATTTGGTTTTAGGTTATGCACAATAGCCTAAATTATAAACGAATCAAGTTTGAATAATCTGCAACTAACATTATATAATGAATGTTTGTCATGTTTAATAATTGCCGATTCTAAAATATTTCTTTCTAGCCACGAATGTGGCACTATTAATTTGGCTTCTGACCGTTTAGCAGGATTGTTGCAAACTCATGTGTACTTGAATATTGCTTTTGATTCTTGAGCTGCCCTTATTGAATACCGATGTTGTGTTATTCTAATATTTGGAGGTTTGCCAGTCGTCTGTCCCATATAAGATAAGTTGCAGTCTTAGCACTCAATCCTCTACACACTACCAACACAGTGTTGTGGGGAATTCTTGATCAACATACTCTTAAGAGTCCGCGAATTCTTAAAAAACTTGTATGTTGAATATCTTTAGGGCATTCGGTAGAACTGATTAATTTCCATTGTATGACAGGACAAGCACATTCTTGGCCTGAGGAGTTATTCTTGGTTCCTTCCTATGATAATTTTTTTCTAGCTGCCAGCAAACCAGTTTCTACAAACTCCTTAGGGTAAAGTACTTTTGTAGCAATATCAAAGATTTTCCTAATTTCCTCATCAAGAAACTCAGGGCTACACACTCTGTAAGCTCTCAGAAACATAGTAAGAAAGACACATCTTTTTACTCTAGTTTCATGGTAGGAGTAGTAGTGGATACATGAACACACACTCCTGCCTTCCTATACACTGTAAACTTAAACATTCTATCAATCCTGTAGATCAGAACGTCTAAAAATGGAAGCTTAAAATCCGCTTCTTATTCTACTTTGAATTTAATAGAGGCGACAAGAGAGTTAAGTCTCGGTAAAAATGTGCTAAGGTCAAGTAAATCGGGCAAAAACACAAGATATTATCCACATAATAAAACCACTTAGCTTAACGGGGCAGGATATCTTTCACCTACATAGATCTATCTCCATTTGTTTCCTCAGGGAGACATGTGTAAGTGTAAGTGGATGGAAAGTGTCTGACACCGTAGTATCTATGGATGGTGACCTGTTACACAGTTGAGGAGTGTAATAGAAACGAAAGCACATTAAATTCACACTAAGCCAGCCAGTGTATAAATACAAATAATTCGCTCCCTAACTACTTACGATATATTGAGAAATAAATCATTATCACAGAATAACACAGGGCAATGGCGCATAAGACAGTAATATTGAATAACTGTCCCGCCAGCTTAGTTGCCAGTGGAAAGTGACCTTGAGGGAAAAAAGTATAGTAATATATAACATATGGAAGTACCCATTAGACAGTACCGTCCTGACAATAATAGAAATGTATTAATTAGGCAGTACATTCAGGAGGAGTAGGTCACATGAATGCTGTCCTACTAACCTTGTAATATATACAAGATACACCGCCCTATTGTCAGAATATTAGTGACCTACGAATAAAACTTAAATAGGCAGTACCAGAAGGGACAGTGTCATAATGAAATGTTAATTGGTCTACAGAAATATTTCAAATGGTAGAATAGCTAGATATAACTGATCTACAGAAATAATCTATATAGGCCGTATACACAGCTCGGAAAACGCAAAATTAGCCCAGCTGACTAGGAACGACTAAACTACAAATTATACAATAATCTATGCATAACCCAAGGCAGTGTTAGGAACGAATAACCTTGAACACACCTGGAAGATGTACTAACACCCTAGAAATGCAAGGAATTACCTTAATACGATACTGGAACCTAACTACATATAACACAACTGGAACCACCAGGCAATTCCGAGTATCAAACAATAAACATGTGTATCTAATCAGAGAATTATCCTGACACTGACATAATAGGTGTTGGAGCACGCATTAACCCCATTCTGCTTTGAGAGTATTCTCTGGTATCAAGAAGACATGGGTACTCTACGTCGTGCAGATAACTGATTCTTAGAACTGACAGATTGATGATTAGACATTTGTGTAACATTCGTCAACCAGTGGCTTCCTCAGTCCAACACAGAGAAGAATTGTTGAAGATCAGGAGTTTGAGGTAATCAGTCCCTGAGTCTGGAGTCGATGTGATTATCCACTCATGAAAAGAATGTAGCATATGTTGCACACGTGTCTAAATCATCATTGAACTTATTACTGGGTTAATAGTAGGTAGTAGGTTGGTAGACAGCAACCACCCAGGGAGGTACTACCGTCCTGCCAAGTGAGTGTAAAACAAAAGCCTGTAATTGTTTTACATGATGGTAGGATTGCTGGTGTCTTTTGTCTGTCTCATAAATAAGCAAGATTACAGGCATGTCTTGCTACTTCTACTTACACTTAGGTCACACTACACATACATGTACACGTTTATTTACACACACTCATCTGAGTTTTCTTTGATTTTATCTTAATAGTTCTTGGTCTTATTACTTTTCCTTTCATATCCATGGGGAAGTGGAATAAGAATCTTTCCTCCGTAAGCCATGCGTGTTGTAAAAGTCAACTAAAATGCCGGGAACAATGGACTAGTAACCCCTTTTCCTGTAAAGATTACTAAAAAGAATAAGAAGAAAATTGTCAAAGTGGGAAGTCTGAATGTGCGTGGATGTTGTGCAAATGATAAGAAAGAGACGATTGTGGATGTTATGAATGAGAAGAAACTGGATGTCCTGGCTTTAAGTGAAACAAAGCTGAAGGGGGTGGGAGAGTTTCAATGGAGAGGAATAAATGGGATTAGGTCAGGGGTTTCAAATAGAGTTAGAGCTAAAGAAGGAGTAGCAATAATGTTGAAGGATAAGCTATGGCAGGAAAAGAGGGACTACAAATGTATAAATTCAAGGATTATGTGGAGTAAAATAAAGATTGGATGTGAAAAGTGGGTTATAGTAAGCGTGTATGCACCTGGAGAAGAGAGAAGTGTAGAGGAGAGAGAGAGATTCTGGGAAATGTTGAGTGAATGCGTGGGGAGTTTTGAATCAAGTGTGAGAGTAATGGTGGTTGAGGATTTCAGTGCTAAAGTGGGTAAAAATGTTATGGAGGGAGTAGTAGGTAAATTTGGGGTGTCAGGGGTAAATGTAAATGGGGAGCCTTTAATTGAGCTATGTGTAGAAAGAAATTTGGTAATAAGTAATACATATTTTATGAAAAAGGGGATAAATAAATATACAAGGTATGATGTAGCACGTAATGAAAGTAGTTTGTTAGATTATGTATTGGTGAATAAAAGGTTGATGGGTAATCTCTAGGATGTACATGTTTATAGAGGGGCAACTGATATATCGGATCATTATTTAGTTGTAGCTACAGTTAGAGTAAGAGGTAGATGGGAAAAGAGGAAGGTGGCAACAACAAGTAAGAGGGAGGTGAAAGTGTATAAACTAAGGGAGGAGGAAGTTCGGGCGAGATATAAGCGACTATTGGCAGAAAGGTGGGCTAGTGCAAAGATGAGTAGTGGGGGGGTTGAAGAGGGTTGGAATAGTTTTTAAAATGCAGTATTAGAATGTGGGGCAGAAGTTTGTGGTTATAGGAAGGTGGGTGCAGGAGGAAAGAGGAGTGATTGGTGGAATGATGAAGTAAAGGGTGTGATAAAAGAGAAAAAGGTAGCTTACGAGAGGTTTTTACAAAGCAGAAGTGTTATAAGAAGAGTAGAGTATATGGAGAGTAAAAGAAAGGTGAAGAGAGTGGTGAGAGAGTGCAAAAGGAGAGTAGATGAAAGAGTGGGAGAGGCATTGTCAAGAAATTTTAATGAAAATAAGAAAAAAATTTGGAGTGAGTTAAACAAGTTAAGAAAGCCTAGGGAAAGTATGGATTTGTCAGTTAAAAACAGAGTAGGGGAGTTAGTAGATGGGGAGAGGGAGGTATTAGGTAGATGGCGAGAATATTTTGAGGAACTTTTAAATGTTGAGGAAGAAAGGGAGGCGGTAATTTCATGCACTGGCCAGGAAGGTATACCATCTTTTAGGAGTGAAGAAGAGCAGAATATAAGTGTGGTGGAGGTACGTGAGGCATTACGTAGAATGAAAGGGGGTAAAGCAGCTGGAACTGATGGGATCATGACAGAAATGTTAAAAGCAGGGAGGGGGATATAGTGTTGGAGTGGTTGGTACTTTTGTTTAATAAATGTATGAAAGAGGGGAAGGTACCTAGGGATTGGCGGAGAGCATGTATAGTCCCTTTATATAAAGGGAAAGGGGACAAAAGAGATTGTAAAAATTATAGAGGAATAAGTTTACTGAGTATACCAGGAAAAGTATACGGTAGGGTTATAATTGAAAGAATTAGAGGTAAGACAGAATGTAGGATTGCGGATGAGCAGGGAGGCTTCAGAGTGGGTAGGGGATGTGTTGATCAAGTGCTTACATTGAAGCATATATGTGAACAGTATTTAGATAAAGGTAGGGAAGTTTTTATTGCATTTATGGATTTAGAAAAGGCATATGATAGAGTGGATAGAGGAGCAATGTGGCAGATGTTGCAAGTATATGGAATAGGTGGTAAGTTACTAAATGCTGTAAAGAGCTTTTATGAGGATAGTGAGGCTCAGGTTAGGGTATGTAGAAGAGAGGGAGAATACTTCCCGGTAAAAGTAGGTCTTAGACAGGGATGTGTAATGTCACCATGGTTGTTTAATATATTTATAGATGGGGTTGTAAAGGAAGTAAATGCTAGGGTGTTCGGGAGAGGGGTGGGATTAAATTATGGGGAATCAAATTCAAAATGGGAACTGACACAGTTACTTTTTGCTGATGATACTGTGCTTATGGGAGATTCTAAAGAAAAATTGCAAAACTTAGTGGATGAGTTTGAGAATGTGTGTAAAGGTAGAAAGTTGAAAGAGAACATAGAAAAGAGTAAGGTGATGAGGGTATCAAATGATTTAGATAAAGAAAAATTGGATATCAAATTGGGGAGGAGGAGTATGGAAGAAGTGAATGTTTTCGGATACTTGGGAGTTGACGTGTCGGCGGATGGGTTTATGAAGGATGAGGTTAATCATAGAATTGATGAGAGAAAAAAGGTGAGTGGTGCGTTGAGGTATATGTGGAGTCAAAAAACGTTATCTATGGAGGCAAAGAAGGGAATGTATGAAAGTATAGTAGTACGAACACTCTTATATGGATGTGAAGCTTAGGTGGTAAATGCAGCAGCGAGGAGACGGTTGGAGGCAGTGGAGATGTCCTGTCTAAGGGCAATGTGTGGTGTAAATATTATGCAGAAAATTCGGAGTGTGGAAATTAGGAGGTGTGGAGTTAATAAAAGCATTAGTCAGAAGGCAGAAGAGGGGTTGTTGAGGTGGTTTGGTCATTTAGAGAGAATGGATCAAAGTAGAATGACATGGAAAGGATATAAATCTATAGGGAAGGAAGGAGGGGTAGGGGTCGTCCTCGAAAGGGTTGGAAAGAGGGGGTAAAGGAGGTTTTGTGGGCAAGGGGCTTGGACTTCCAGCAAGCGTGCATGAGCGTGTTAGATAGGAGTGAATGGAGACGAATGATACTTGGGACCTGACGATCTGTTGGAGTGTGAGCAGGGTAATATTTAGTGAAGGGATTTAGGGAAACCGGTTATTTTCATATAGTCGGACTTGAGTCCTGGAAATGGGAAGTACAATGCCTGCACTTTAAAGGAGGGGTTTGGGATATTGGCAGTTTGCAGGGATATGTTGTGTATCTTTATACGTATATGCTTCTAAACTGTTATATTCTGAGCACCTCTGCAAAAGCAGTGATAATGTGTGAGTGTGGTGAAAGTGTTGAATGATGATGAAAGTATTTTCTTTTTGAGGATTTTCTTTCTTTTTTGGGTCACCCTGCCTCGGTGGGAGACGGCCGACTTGTTGAAAAAAAAGAAAAAAAAAATTTATAGCTGTCTGTCAGTTTGTGTGTGTTGGAGGGCGGGACTGACAGCCACAGTAGAAACTAAGACAGCCATTCATAACACAGATATGTCATTACTTGACCACAGTTGCTATGGAAATGCAGGAGCGTGTGAAATGCAAATTATCCTAATTTAAATTTTGTACAGAGTGTATGAAACATTTGCTATTCAGTTCAGTCTCACGTAGGTCTTATACCGGACTAGATAAATGAATAATAAATAACAAAGATTAATAATAGAGAGGATGAACATAAGGATCGTTCATTTACCATGAAATCCTATCCCATCAGCTGTCTCATCACTTCCGAAGACATCACAGCTGAGTGAAACACCGACTGAGATATCCGCAAAGGTTGGAAGTGACCTTATCCAAGTTTATAAAGGCTTTCCGTCTGGCATATCTGAGGTCACATGACAATCACATATTTGTCTATGTATATAATATATTTGTATATTAAATAAAATACCATCATGTTACAATAACATTATATAACCTGCAGAATTTGACAGAAAGAGGCCATAAAGCGGTGTTTGTACTCTGTATGCAAGAGTCTTACTACTGCTGACTGCTGTGTTGAGTCATCGTTACTGCTGTGTTGAGTCATCGTTACTGCTGTGTTGAGTCATCGTTACTGCTGTGTTGAGTCATCGTTACTGCTGTGTTGAGTCATCGTTACTGCTGTGTTGAGTCATCGTTACTGCTGTGTTGAGTCATCGTTACTGCTGTGTTGAGTCATCGTTACTGCTGTGTTGAGTCATCGTTACTGCTGTGTTGAGTCATCGTTACTGCTGTGTTGAGTCATCGTTACTGCTGTGTTGAGTCATCGTTACTGCTGTGTTGAGTCATCGTTACTGCTGTGTTGAGTCATCGTTGCTGCTGTGTTGAGTCATCGTTACTGCTGTGTTGAGTCATCGTTGCTGTTGTGTTGAGTCATCGTTACTGCTGTGTTGAGTCATCGTTACTGCTGTGTTGAGTCATCGTTACTGCTGTGTTGAGTCATCGTTACTGCTGTGTTGAGTCATCGTTACTGCTGTGTTGAGTCATCGTTACTGCTGTGTTGAGTCATCGTTACTGCTGTGTTGAGTCATCGTTACTGCTGTGTTGAGTCATCGTTACTGCTGTGTTGAGTCATCGTTACTGCTGTGTTGAGTCATCGTTGCTGCTGTGTTGAGTCATCGTTACTGCTGTGTTGAGTCATCGTTACTGCTGTGTTGAGTCACCGTTACTGCTGTGTTGAGTCATCGTTGCTGCTGTGTTGAGTCATCGTTACTGCTGTGTTGAGTCATCGTTACTGCTGTGTTGAGTCATCGTTACTGCTGTGTTGAGTCATCGTTACTGCTGTGTTGAGTCATCGTTACTGCTGTGTTGAGTCATCGTTACTGCTGTGTTGAGTCATCGTTACTGCTGTGTTGAGTCATCGTTACTGCTGTGTTGAGTCATCGTTACTGCTGTGTTGAGTCATCGTTACTGCTGTGTTGAGTCATCGTTACTGCTGTGTTGAGTCATCGTTACTGCTGTGTTGAGTCATCGTTACTGCTGTGTTGAGTCATCGTTACTGCTGTGTTGAGTCATCGTTACTGCTGTGTTGAGTCATCGTTACTGCTGTGTTGAGTCATCGTTACTGCTGTGTTGAGTCATCGTTACTGCTGTATTGAGTCATCTTTGCTGCTGTGTTGAGTCATCGTTACTGCTGTGTTGAGTCATCGTTACTGCTGTGTTGAGTCATCGTTACTGCTGTGTTGAGTCATCGTTACTGCTGTGTTGAGTCATCGTTACTGCTGTGTTGAGTCATCGTTACTGCTGTATTGAGTCATCGTTACTGCTGTGTTGAGTCATCGTTACTGCTGTGTTGAGTCATCGTTACTGCTGTGTTGAGTCATCGTTACTGCTGTGTTGAGTCATCGTTACTGCTGTGTTGAGTCATCGTTACTGCTGTGTTGAGTCATCGTTACTGCTGTGTTGAGTCATCGTTACTGCTGTGTTGAGTCATCGTTACTGCTGTGTTGAGTCATCTTTACTGCTGTGTTGAGTCACCGTTACTGCTGTGTTGAGTCATCGTTGCTGCTGTGTTGAGTCATCGTTACTGCTGTGTTGAGTCATCGTTGCTGCTGTGTTGAGTCATCGTTACTGCTGTGTTGAGTCATCGTTACTGCTGTGTTGAGTCATCGTTACTGCTGTGTTGAGTCATCGTTACTGCTGTGTTGAGTCGTCTTTACTGCTGTGTTGAGTCATCGTTACTGCTGTGTTGAGTCATCTTTACTGCTGTGTTGAGTCATCGTTACTGCTGTGTTGAGTCATCGTTACTGGTGTGTTGAGTCATCGTTGCTGCTGTGTTGAGTCATCGTTACTGCTGTGTTGAGTCATCGTTACTGCTGTGTTGAGTCATCGTTACTGCTGTGTTGAGTCATCTTTACTGCTGTGTTGAGTCATCGTTACTGCTGTGTTGAGTCATCGTTACTGCTGTGTTGAGTCATCGTTGCTGCTCTGTTGAGTCATCGTTACTGCTGTGTTGAGTCATCGTTACTGCTGTGTTGAGTCATCGTTACTGCTGTGTTGAGTCATCGTTAATGCTGTGTTGAGTCATCTTTACTGCTGTGTTGAGTCATCGTTACTGCTGTGTTGAGTCATCGTTACTGCTGTGTTGAGTCATCGTTACTGCTGTGTTGAGTCATCGTTACTGCTGTGTTGAGTCATCTTTACTGCTGTGTTGAGTCTTCGTTACTGCTGTGTTGAGTCGTCCTTACTGCTGTGTTGAGTCATCGTTACTGCTGTGTTGAGTCATCTTTACTGCTGTGTTGAGTCATCGTTACTGCTGTGTTGAGTCATCGTTACTGCTGTGTTGAGTCATCGTTACTGCTGTGTTGAGTCATCTTTACTGTTGTGTTGAGTCATCGTTACTGCTGTGTTGAGTCATCGTTACTGCTGTGTTGAGTCATCGTTACTGCTGTGTTGAGTCATCGTTACTGCTGTGTTGAGTCATCGTTACTGCTGTGTTGAGTCATCGTTACTGCTGTTTTGAGTCGTCGTTACTGCTGTTTTGAATCGTCTTTACTGCTGTGTTGAGTCATCGTTACTGCTGTGTTGAGTCATCGTTACTGCTGTGTTGAGTCATCTTTACTGCTGTGTTGAGTCATCGTTACTGCTGTGTTGAGTCATCGTTACTGCTGTGTTGAGTCATCTTTACTGCTGTGTTGAGTCATCGTTACTGCTGTGTTGAGTCATCGTTACTGCTGTGTTGAGTCATCGTTACTGCTGTTTTGAGTCGTCTTTACTGCTGTGTTGAGTCATCGTTACTGCTGTGTTGAGTCATCGTTACTGCTGTGTTGAGTCATCGTTACTGCTGTGTTGAGTCATCGTTACTGCTGTGTTGAGTCATCGTTACTGCTGTGTTGAGTCATCTTTACTGCTGTGTTGAGTCATCGTTACTGCTGTGTTGAGTCATCGTTACTGCTGTGTTGAGTCATCTTTACTGCTGTGTTGAGTCGTTACTGCTGTGTTGAGTCATCGTTACTGCTGTGTTGAGTCATCGTTACTGCTGTGTTGAGTCATCGTTACTGCTGTGTTGAGTCATCGTTACTGCTGTGTTGAGTCATCGTTACTGCTGTGTTGAGTCATCGTTACTGCTGTGTTGAGTCATCTTTACTGCTGTGTTGAGTCATCGTTACTGCTGTGTTGAGTCATCGTTACTGCTGTGTTGAGTCATCGTTACTGCTGTGTTGAGTCATCGTTACTGCTGTGTTGAGTCATCGTTACTGCTGTGTTGAGTCATCGTTACTGCTGTGTTGAGTCATCGTTACTGCTGTGTTGAGTTACTGCTGTGTTGAGTCATCGTTGTTACTGCTGTGTTGAGTCATCGTTACTGCTGTGTTGAGTCATCGTTGCTGCTGTGTTGAGTCATCGTTACTGCTGTGTTGAGTCATCGTTACTGGTGTGTTGAGTCATCGTTACTGCTGTGTTGAGTCATCGTTACTGCTGTGTTGAGTCATCGTTACTGCTGTGTTGAGTCATCGTTACTGCTGTGTTGAGTCATCTTTACTGCTGTGTTGAGTCATCGTTACTGCTGTGTTGAGTCATCGTTACTGCTGTGTTGAGTCATCGTTGCTGCTCTGTTGAGTCATCGTTACTGCTGTGTTGAGTCATCGTTACTGCTGTGTTGAGTCATCGTTACTGCTGTGTTGAGTCATCGTTAATGCTGTGTTGAGTCATCTTTACTGCTGTGTTGAGTCATCGTTACTGCTGTGTTGAGTCATCGTTACTGCTGTGTTGAGTCATCGTTACTGCTGTGTTGAGTCATCGTTACTGCTGTGTTGAGTCATCTTTACTGCTGTGTTGAGTCTGTGTTGAGTCTTCGTTACTGCTGTGTTGAGTCGTCCTTACTGCTGTGTTGAGTCATCGTTACTGCTGTGTTGAGTCATCTTTACTGCTGTGTTGAGTCATCGTTACTGCTGTGTTGAGTCATCGTTACTGCTGTGTTGAGTCATCGTTACTGCTGTGTTGAGTCATCTTTACTGTTGTGTTGAGTCATCGTTACTGCTGTGTTGAGTCATCGTTACTGCTGTGTTGAGTCATCGTTACTGCTGTGTTGAGTCATCGTTACTGCTGTGTTGAGTCATCGTTACTGCTGTTTTGAGTCGTCGTTACTGCTGTTTTGAATCGTCTTTACTGCTGTGTTGAGTCATCGTTACTGCTGTGTTGAGTCATCGTTACTGCTGTGTTGAGTCATCTTTACTGCTGTGTTGAGTCATCGTTACTGCTGTGTTGAGTCATCGTTACTGCTGTGTTGAGTCATCTTTACTGCTGTGTTGAGTCATCGTTACTGCTGTGTTGAGTCATCGTTACTGCTGTGTTGAGTCATCGTTACTGCTGTTTTGAGTCGTCTTTACTGCTGTGTTGAGTCATCGTTACTGCTGTGTTGAGTCATCGTTACTGCTGTGTTGAGTCATCGTTACTGCTGTGTTGAGTCATCGTTACTGCTGTGTTGAGTCATCGTTACTGCTGTGTTGAGTCATCGTTACTGCTGTGTTGAGTCATCATTACTGCTGTGTTGAGTCATCGTTACTGCTGTGTTGTGTCATTGTTACTGCTGTGTTGAGTCATTGTTGATATTTTTGTTGTATTAACTGCATTTATGTTGCTTCAACATTAATGGAAGTATTTTCAAATACATTAGCTTCAAAAAAATGAATTTATTGAAAATGATTATTAATTTATTAATAATAGGAAATCTCTATTCAAAATTTTCGATGTTTAAGAATTTAAGTAAATTATGTAAAGCTGTGGTCCCTTAAGAAAGAGAGGGGAATAATAGAGTCAGTAATTGGGTAAGCAGTCTTTTTCGGTTCGTCCAGGAACATCATGGTCCATAAGGAATCAAAACATATTTTCTGTTACCAGTTTGTGGGTTAGCTGTGAATTGTTCCACTTATTGCAATGTAACTATTGTTTTTGGATACTTCTAGTCACGCTACTGTGGCTTGTTCTTCTAAAGTAAGTTTGATGAATTTAGAAGATATTGGAAAAGGAATATAAATTATATAAGAATTAAATAAAAATAATACTTGACATTTATTTATAATAAATTGTGTGTGTGATGCTTGCTGGCAGAGTGATCAACAAAGTGGGGCACCTCCAGTGGACCAAGGATGGTTTTGGACTTGGTACCGAGCGAGATCTTTTTGGCTTCTCCCGATACGCCATGATTGGTTCTGACGACGAAGGTATGTGTGTCAACCTACTTCTTACCTCGTATACTCGGAAAAATTACTAACAGACTGATTTTTTCCAGGATTCTCTTATAATGGCAGTGTAAACGGCTGATAAATTAGACACATGTGCAGCATTTGGGTATCTTTAATGAGGAAACGTTTCCCCACACAGTGGCTTCATCAGTCCATACAAAGGAGAATGGTGAAGAACAGGAGGAGTTTGAGGTAGTCAGTGTTAACACTGAGTCAAAGTCCAAGAACATTTTGAAATACAAAATGAAAATGTTGACAGATTCATAGCTTTTCTCCCAGGTATTAAAAAAACCCAGCTCTAGTATGGAAATGACAAGGGTAGACAGGTGGGTGGTGCCCTCAACGCCTCTACGATTGCCAGACCCACCTTCTCATTGGCTGAACCTGGGTACTGATCGAACGATGGGGCCTCATCGTTCGACCCTAGTACTGGTTCGCTGGTTGGGGAGATAGCCTTCCAATGAGGGTATGTACATGCGCCAAATAAAGGTTACGTACTCTTTGCATGTCACAGGTGTCATTGGTATGACTGTAGCTTATATTGTGTGTGTCAACAAACACCATTAAATTAAGAGGACATGATGCTGAAGCCAGTCCAACATGGTTCTTTTCATGCGCTTAACATGTTTCATTAAATTCTCCACTGATTTGGAGGCTGCTGAGACAGCTCGTAGAGTTGTCTCAGCAGCCTCTCTCGTGCTGACATTGGGTTAGTGAGAAAAGTCAGTAAAAACATACTTTCAGGGATACATCCATGACAGCCAAAGCTGTGGAGGAACAGCGCCGTGCTGTGCAGTGTACATCATCAGATAAATAATTTTTTAAACCATGTACCACATCAGACGTACTATTTGAAAGATCAATAAAAAAGACCATAAGAACAAGTCCTGACCAACTTCCCTACATTGGACCGTCAGAACAGTGGGATTGTAGTGAAACTTCGTAAGATTGACGCTGATTTCATATTATCAACGGCACTCAATACACTCACTAAAACTAAGTGGCTAGAAATTGCAGCTGGAATAGACACACACATTTTAGGGACGGTGTCACAATCTTTCCCAAATGTAAACACCCAAATGTTCTCCAGCCGAAAAACAATCCAACTCTACAGTATTTAGGAAATGCAATCAGCCAATTCCAAAATCGAATACCATCTCATGTTTGTGCATGGTATCAGTGGCTGCGACACAAAGTTGTCATGTACATAAAAAAAAATTAAGCACAGTAGATAGTATCATCTTTGGCGAAGTACTGGATGCGATGAAACCAATTACGTTACCACACAGGAACCAGGAAGACATAGTAAGAGCAGGGGAAGCGTTTATCCTTCTGTTATATAGATCAGAGAGAGCATAGTCACTGGATGAATAGTGCCATATCATGTACAATCCATCACCCAGTAAAGTATGTTAATCCTCTGCGTTAAAGATGGAATCACTGCCTCCTATAAGCGCAATAACCAAACTCCATTCATACCGCACCAGTTACACTGTACAACAGTAGATTGACAATGAAACATTTTCCTTGAAATGGGGATGGAAAGCGACTGGCGCACTGGAAGTCACAGAGACAGGTAACCACTTGTCCAATGCAACGTGCTCGTATGATATCATGCAGCTGCAAAATCGGGTGAGAATGGTCTTACTGACACCGATAGTGACGGGTTAAAGAGCTCAGCTATGTGCAGTCAGTGCCAGGGACTTTCATGCTCTAACATACAAGTTAACTCTGATATATCTGGTATGCTTGAAACTTAGCCAAGTGTTATGTAATCTATGTAGAGGGAGAGGAAACACACAGACGTCATGCGCTTAACAGTTTCCATCAGACGAGTCCACTGAATGAACCACAACAATCACGTGATAATGAAGATAATTACTGAAGGTGTCAGTTTCATGACTTAATCACATTTAACAATGGCGTTGTGAATACATTTACACATTTTATAAAAATTATATTCATTAAGTTTTTTAAAAACTGTACATTAACTGTTGTTATTTTTTTCACTTGGATAATGTGTCATATATTTAACTTATTGTAATTTAATTTATTTTTTCTAATCTACTTTACTTATTCTAATTTACTTTATTTATTTTAATTTACTTTACTTACTGTAATTTAATCTTCATTAGAGAAATTATGATATTTTAAACATTTACACCAAAATATTAACGTCGATATAAATGTTTGTCAACATTGTTCATAAATGAATTCCACAGCGAACTATATACACAGCACTACACTAGTCTATATACACAGGCACTACACGAGTCTATATACACAGGCACTACACGAGTCTATATACACAGGCACTACACAAGTCTATATACACAGGCACTACACAAGTCTATATACACAGGCACTACACGAGTCTATATACACAGGCACTACACGAGTCTATATACACAGGCACTACACGAGTCTATATGCACAGGCACTACACTAGTCTATATACACAGGCACTACACGAGTCTATATACACAGGCACTACACGAGTCTATATACACAGGCACTACACAAGTCTATATACACAGGCACTACACAAGTCTATATACACAGGCACTACACGAGTCTATATACACAGGCACTACACGAGTCTATATACACAGGCACTACACAAGTCTATATACACAGGCACTACACAAGTCTATATACACAGGCACTACACAAGTCTATATACACAGGCACTACACGAGTCTATATACACAGGCACTACACAAGTCTATATACACAGGCACTACACAAGTCTACATACACAGGCACTACACAAGTCTATATACACAGGCACTACACAAGTCTATATACACAGGCACTACACACTACACGAGTCTATATACACAGGCACTACACTAGTCTATATACACAGGCACTACACGAGTCTATATACACAGGCACTACACGAGTACACAGCCACTACACGAGATTATATACACAGCCACTACACAAGTCTATATACACAGGCACTACACTAGTCTATATACACAGGCACTACACGAGTCTATATACACAGGCACTACACAAGTCTATATACACAGGCACTACACGAGTCTATATACACAGGCACTACACGAGTCTATATACACAGGCACTACACAAGTCTATATACACAGGCACTACACGAGTCTATATACACAGGCACTACACGAGTCTATATACACAGGCACTACACAAGTCTATATACACAGACACTACACAAGTCTATATACACAGACACTACACAAGTCTATATACACAGACACTACACGAGTCTATATACACAGACACTACACAAGTCTATATACACAGGCACTACACTAGTCTATATACACAGGCACTACTCGAGTCTATATACACAGGCACTACACAAGTCTATATATACACAGGCACTACACGAGTCTATATATACACAGGCACTACACAAGTCTATATACACAGACACTACACAAGGCACAACACAAGTCTATACACAGGCACTACACGAGTCTATATACACAGGCACTACACAAGTCTATATACACAGGCACTACACGAGTCTATATACACAGGCACTACACAAGTCTATATACACAGGCACTACACAAGTCTATATACACAGGCACTACACGAGTCTATATACACAGGCACTACACGAGTCTATATACACAGGCACTACACGAGTCTATATACACAGCACTCTAGTCAAAATACACAGGCACTACACTAGTCTATATACACAGACACTACACGAGTCTATATACACAGGCACTACACTAGTCTATATACACAGACACTACACGAGTCTATATACACAGGCACTACACGAGTCTATATACACAGGCTAGTCTATATACACAGACACTACACGAGTCTATATACACAGGCACTACACGAGTCTATATACACAGGCACTACACAAGTCTACATACACAGGCACTACACAAGTCTATATACACATGCACTACACAAGTCTATATACACAGACACTACAAGTCTATATACACAGGCACTACACAGTCTATATAAACAGACACTACACGAGTCTATATACACAGGCACTACACAACTATATACACAGACACTACACGAGTCGATATACACAGGCACTACACGAGTCTATATACACAGGCACTACACAAGTCTATATACACAGGCACTACACGAGTCTATATACACAGGGACTACACACTATATACTACACGAGTCTATATACACAGGCACTACACGAGTCTATATACACAGGCACTACACAAGTCTATATACACAGGCACTACACGAGTCTATATACACAGGCACTACACTAGTCTATATACACAGGCACTACACAAGTCTATATACACAGGCACTACACAAGCCTATATACACAGGCCCTACACAAGTCTATATACACAGGCACTACACAAGCCTATATACACAGGCACTACACAAGTCTATATACACAACCACTACACAAGTCTATATACACAGGCACTACACGAGTCTATATACACAGGCACTACATAAGCCTATATACACAGGCACTACACAAGTCTATATACACAGGCACTACACAAGCCTATATACACAGGCACTACACAAGCCTATATACACAGGCACTACACAAGTCTATATACACAGGCACTACACAAGCCTATATACACAGGCACTACACAAGTCTATATACACAGGCACTACACAAGTCGATATACACAGGCACTACACAAGTCTATATACACAGGCACTACACAAGCCTATATACAAAGGCACTACACAAGTCTATATACACAGGCACTACACAAGTCTATATACACAGGCACTACACAAGTCTATATACACAGGCACTACACAAGCCTATATACAAAGGCACTACACAAGTCTATATACACAGGCACTACACTAGCCTATATACACAGGCACTACACAAGCCTATATACACAGGTACTACACAAGTCTATATACACAGGCACTACACAAGCCTATATACACAGGCACTACACAAGCCTATATACAAAGGCACTACACAAGTCTATATACCCAGGCACTACACTAGTCTATATACACAGGCACTACACGAGTCTATATACACAGGCACTACACGAGTCTATATACACAGGCACTACACAAGCCTATATACACAGGCACTGCACGAGTCTATATACACAGGCACTACACGAGTCTATATACACAGGCACTACACGAGTCTATATACACAGGCACTACACTAGTCTATATACACAGGCACTACACTAGTCTATATACACAGGCACTACACTAGTCTATATACACAGGCACTACACTAGTCTATATACACACGCACTACACTAGTCTATATACACAGGCACTACACTAGTATATATACACAGGCACTACACTAGTCTATATACACAGGCACTACACTAGTCTATATACACAGGCACTACACAAGTCTATATACACAGGCACTACACAAGTCTATATACACAGGCACTACACTAGTCTATATACACAGGCACTACACTAGTCTATATACACAGACACTACACGAGTCTATATACACAGGCACTACACTAGTCTATATACACAGGCACTACACTAGTCTATATACACAGACACTACACGAGTCTATATACACAGGCACTACACTAGTCTAAATACACAGGCACTACACTAGTCTATATACACAGACACTACACGAGTCTATATACACAGGCACTACACTAGTCTATATACACAGACACTACACGAGTCTATATACACAGGCACTACACGAGTCTATATACACAGGCACTACACTAGTCTATATACACAGACACTACACGAGTCTATATACACAGGCACTACACGAGTCTATATACACAGGCACTACACAAGTCTATATACACAGGCACTACGCAAGTCTATATACACAGGCACTACACAAGTCTATATACACAGACACTACACGAGTCTATATACACAGGCACTACACAAGTCTATATACACAGACACTACACGAGTCTATATACACAGGCACTACACAAGTCTATATACACAGACACTACACGAGTCTATATACACAGGCACTACACGAGTCTATATACACAGGCACTACACAAGTCTATATACACAGGCACTACACGAGTCTATATACACAGGCACTACACGAGTCTATATACACAGGCACTACACGAGTCTATATACACAGGCACTACACGAGTCTATATACACAGGCACTACACAAGTCTATATACACAGGCACTACACGAGTCTATATACACAGGCACTACACTAGTCTATATACACAGGCACTACACAAGTCTATATACACAGGCACTACACAAGTCTATATACACAGGCACTACACAAGTCTATATACACAGGCACTACACAAGCCTATATACACAGGCACTACACAAGTCTATATACACAACCACTACACAAGTCTATATACACAGGCACTACACGAGTCTATATACACAGGCACTACATAAGCCTATATACACAGGCACTACACAAGTCTATATACACAGGCACTACACAAGCCTATTATTATGAACACAGGTTATGAATGGCCTGTGACCTGGTCGTAACGGGTTTTGGAACAAAATGAACTCAGCAGATAGACTTAAACTTGTATTTCCATCACCAGATATAATTTGCCAGGTATTTACAAGTATGTACACTTATGCACACTATGTACAGAGATTGAATAGCAATTGAAAAGCAAAAGCCAGAAAGAGAGCACCGTACTCAAGCAGCAGGTAGGCAAGTCGGCAAAATGCTGACCGCGAGTGAACCACGTCGCCTCAGCACTGTACCGACTCGTCTGTGATTGGTCAATGAACCTAGGTACTGTTTTAATGACGGGTGTCTTAATAATCGTTAAACTCTTAGCACCCGGTTCGCTGGTTGGGAGGCAGCCTATATGGGAGTGTGACATACGCCGAATAAATTGTAATGTACTCTTTGTATGCCACACCTACATACACAGGCACTACACAAGGCTATATATTCAGGAAGTACACAAGTCTCTATACACAGGAAGTACACATGCCTATATACACAGGAAGTAACACAAGCCTATATAAACAGGAAGTAACACAAGCCTGAAGATTGAGACACTTATGCAGCATATGGGAATCTTTATTCAGGAAACGTTTCGCCACACAGTGGCTTCATCAGTCCAATACAAAGAGGAAGGCGTAAGGAGAGGAGGAGAATGAGGTAATGAGTCCCTCAACCTGGAGTCGATGTATTCAGTCCATCAATCTTGATGGACTGAACACATCGACAGGAAGTACACATGCCTATATAAACAGGAAGTAAGACAAGCCTATACACAGGAAGAGCACACGCCTATAAACACAGGAAGTACACATGCCTATATACACAGGAAGTACACAAGCCTATATATAGGGCAACACACTAAAACCACAAGACTTTGAAAAGGCAATAAATGACATGCCCATGCACTTTGCCCCAGGCTGAGACTCATGGAACTCCTTGTTCATCAAGAACTGCAAAAAGCCCCTGTCACGTGCCTTCAACATTCTATGGAGAGGGAGCATGGACACAGGGGTCATCCCACACACACTATAAACAACAGATATAGTCCCACTCCACAAAGATGGCAGTAAAGTAGTTGCAAAGAACTACAGACCGATAGCACTAACATCCCATATCATAAAAATCTTTGAAAGGGTTCTAAGAAGCAAGATCGCCAACCACCTAGATACCCATCAGTTACACAACCCAGGGCAACACGAGTTTAGAGCAGGTCGCTCCTGCCTGTCCCAGCTACTGGACCACTATGACAAGGTCCTGGATGTTGTAGAGGATGAGATTAAGACACATGTGCAACATCTGGGTATCTTTATTGTAGACGTTTCGCCATCCAGTGGCTTTATCAATACAAATTCTAGGACATAACTTGAAGACAGTAGAACTATGTACAGAAGATGAGGTAATAAGTCCCTCAACCTAGGAGTAAGTGCGAAGAGCACCATAGTCGTGGAGATTCTGAAGCAGAAGAAAGGATCCTGGCGCTTATATAGTAACGTCAGGTGTAGCAGACGAGGGCATATTCACTGGTAGGCGGGATTCCCCAGTGGAAGTAGGTCCTTCCCAAAGAGATGGGTTAGTTGTAGTAGTAGTTGTCGTAGTCGTGAAGGTTATGTACATGTCCTCAGAATTAAGATTCCATGATGTTGCAGTGTCTGACAAGTTGTGTACGAATGGTATATAATACCGACAAGATGAGATTAAGACACATATGCAACAGATGTTGCATATGTGTCTTAATCTCATCTTGTCGGTATTATATACCATTCGTACACAACGTTGTAGAGGATAAACAAAATACAGATTTGCAAAAGCCTTCATCAAGTGTGACCATGTTGTAAGAGAACACAAAATGCGTGATAAAGGAATAACAGGAAAAGTTGGTAGATGGATCTACAACTTCCTGACAAATAGAACACAAAGAGTAATAGTAAACAGAGTAAACTCCCAGACAACTACAGTGGAAAGCTCTGTTCCACAAGGCACAGTACTCGCTCCCATCCTATTCCTCATCCTCATATCTGTCATAGACAGAGATGTAAGCCATAGCTCAGTGTCTTCCTTTGCGGATAACAACCGAATTACCATGACAATGACCTCCATCGAAGACACCGCGAGACTCCAAGCAGACATCAACTAATTCTTCAAATGGGCCACTCAAAATAATATGAAGTTCAATGAAAAGAAATTTCAGCTATGGAAAACTTGAGGAAATTAAAACTGTATCAGGGTATACAAAAAATTCTATCCATTCAATAGTGCGAAAAGTAATGTGAAGGACCTGGGAGTGATAATGTCACAGGATCTCGCCTTCAAAGACCACAACAATGTATCTACCGCATCTACTGGGAAAATAATAGGATGGATAATGAGAACCTTCAAAACTAGGCTGGACCACTGCTGTACACTAACTGCCCCATTCAAGGCAGGCGAAACTGCTGACCTGGAGAGTGTACAAAGAACTTTCACGGTACACATAAGTACGATTAGGCACTTAAATTACTGGAAACGGTTGAAGTCCCTTGATTTGTATTCCCTGGAACGCAGGCGAGAGAGATACATGATAATACACACTTGGAAAACCCTAGAGGGACTGGTACGAAACTTGCACACGAAAATCACTCCCTATGGAAGCAAAATACTCGGCAAGAGATGCAACATTTCCCCAATGAAAAGCAGGGGCGCCATGAGTACACTGAGAGAAAACACAGTAAGTGTTAGGGGCCCAAGACTGTTCAGCTGCCTCCCAGCATACATAAGGGTGATTACCAATAGGCCCCTGGCTGTCTTTTTTCAATATCGGAGTGAAAACAACAATAACGGCCATCTTGAATTTCAAGGCGATCCTGGTCTGGGGTTACAGGGAGCCTCTAGTTCTAGTAAGTTATTCGAGGCTCACTCTGAAACACTAAAAAAAAACTTGTTAGGATCTTATACAAGCTTTGGCTTTGGCTTAATGCTCTTGGACTGTAGTTCTTACGTTGGATTCCGTATGGCTAGAAGTAACAGCTTGTTTGATCAGGCCCTGGTCCACCCTGAGGCCTGGTTATGGACCAGCAGCAGGGCAGTTTGACCCCTGGAAATCCCTCGAGGTAGAGAATGTATGAGTGAAGGAGTGTGGAGGAGAGACCAAGGAATGAGTGAAGGAGTGTGGAGGGGAGACCAAGGAATGAGTGAAGGAGTGTGGAGGGGAGACCAAGGAATGAGTGAAGGAGTGTGGAGGAGAGACCAAGGAATGAGTGAAGGAGTGTGGAGGGGAGACCAAGGAATGAGTGAAGGAGTGTGGAGGAGAGACCAAGGAATGAGTGAAAGAGTGTGGAAGAGAGACCAAGAAATGAGTGAAGGAGTGTGGAGGGGAGACCAAGGAATGAGTGAAGGAGTGTGGAGGAGAGACCAAGGAATGAGTGAAGGAGTGTGGAGGGGAGACCAAGGAATGAGTGAAAGAGTGTGGAGGGGAGACCAAGGAATGAGTGAAGGAGTGTGGAGGGGAGACCAAGGAATGAGTGAAGGAGTGTGGAGGAGAGACCAAGGAATGAGTGAAGGAGTGTGGAGGAGAGACCAAGGAATGAGTGAAGGAGTGTGGAGGAGAGACCAAGGAATGAGTGAAGGAGTGTGGAGGGGAGACCAAGGAATGAGTGAAAGAGTGTGGAGGGGAGGCCAAGGAATGAGTGAAGGAGTGTGGAGGAGAGACCAAGGAATGAGTGAAGGAGTGTGGAAGAGAGACCAAGAAATGAGTGAAGGAGTGTGGAGGGGAGACCAAGGAATGAGTGAAGGAGTGTGGAGGAGAGACCAAGGAATGAGTGAAAGAGTGTGGAAGAGAGACCAAGGAATGAGTGAAGGAGTGTGGAGGAGAGACCAAGGAAAGAGTAAAGGAGTGTGGAGGAGAGACCAAGGAAAGAGTAAAGGTGTGTGGAGGAGAGACCAAGGAATGAGTGAAGGAGTGTGGAGGAGAGACCAAGGAAAGAGTAAAGGTGTGTGGAGGAGAGACCAAGGAAAGAGTAAAGGTGTGTGGAGGAGAGACCAAGGAAAGAGTAAAGGTGTGTGGAGGAGAGACCAAGGAAAAAGAGGAGATAGACACAAGATAGAGAATAATACCACAATGTTATCTTATACTGTTGCATCATTTATCAAAGTAATTAATACTTTTAACACTCCTCTCCCTTCCTCTATTATTCTCATCCTCCACTCCTCATACTCTTCTTCTTCCCTCTTTCTTACTTCATCCTCTTCCTCACACACGTCATTGTGTAGGGGTAAAAAAATAATGCCGGAAATATGAGATGAAATATTTTGGTGTGAAATGCGAATAGTGATTTTTTTTTGTTCTTCTCTCCCCTGACTTTTAATTATTATATATAGTTTACTTGTTCACATTTGTCTCCTATTTTCAGCTCGCTGTTTCCCTTCATTCCTTCGTAATACTCTCTCTCTCTCTCTCTCTTTCTCTCTCTCTCTCTCTCTCTCTCTCTCTCTCTCTCTCTCTCTCTCTCTCTCTCTCTCTCTCTCTCTCTCTCTCTCTCTCTCTCTCTCTCTCTCTCTCTCTCTCTCTCTCTCTCTCTCTCTCTCTCTCTCTCTCTCTCTCTCTCTCTCTCTGTCTATCTATCTATCTATCTATCTGTATCTCTCTCTGATTCTTAATATATTATTTCTTTTAACTTTTCTTGATGTGAGCAAATTAATAAATAACAAAAAGGCACAATACCGTGACTGGAACGATACACAAATAACCCGTACATAAAAGAGAGAAGCTTACGACGACGTTTCGGTCCGACTTGGACCATTGACAAAGTCACACTTTGTCAATGGTCCAAGTCGGACCGAAACGTCGTCGTAAGCTTCTCTCTTTTATGTGCGGGTTATTTGTGTAGTGAGCAAATTATTTAATAAAATTTCCTCACTGACTTTGTGTAGACTCTGCTGTTGAACTTCTATCAATGATTTTATAAGCTTAATCTGGAGATACTTTCGGTAGATCTCAGTAGTGTGAATCACTCACTTGTTTCAAAACTTACAAATTAGGCTCGAACTTACGTCGTGTGATCGCGAGACAAGCACCTCAGCAGCCATCCAGAGAGGAACAGCATCCTGAAACAAAACCTTGTTAAACCTTTCTGTACTCTGATGGGTCTCCTAAGACAGCAGATATATATCTTTAATTAGCATACGATAATTAAACACATGTCATTACTTTTCTATATGTTTTAATAGTTTTTATTCCAGTAGTGTTTCTGGTCCAAGACTGGACCGCTGCTGCGATTATCACTGAACCATTAAGCAGTGTGAGCTGTAGACTGCTGCTGACTACTCCCTTCCTACAGGAGACTTCAGCCTGAAGATACAGCCGGTGTTGTTGGAAGATGACTCGCTGTACCAGTGTCAAGTGAGTGCCAGTGATGGAGTACCTGGCATCAGGTCCCACCCAGCGCGTCTCACTGTCTATGTCCCACCTGACCCGCCTCGGGTCAAGCCTCCCATTCTGCGAGCAACAGCCGGGATGACTGTTACCCTCGAGTGTGAGAGCCGTGGAGGACGACCCCCGCCAGAGGTAAGAGGTTAGCTGCAGTAGTGACAGGTCAAGGTAGAGCAACAAATGACAGGTCAAGGTCAAACAACAGCTGACAGGCCAAGACCGGTAATCAATTGACTGGTCAAGACCAGGTAGGAACTGACAGGTCAAGACCGTGCAACAACAGACAGATCAAGGTCATGCAACAATTAACAACAACCAACAAAAAATTGTCGTCACTTGTTGGAACTAAGGAATTGTGACGAATATCCTACCCACACACACATACATGTTAAGAAGTGTTTCTTTAGTCACAGAGTTGTCAGGAAATGGAATAGTCTGGCAAGCGATGTAGTGGAGGCAGGATCCATACATAGTTTTTAACACGAGGTATGATAAAGCTCATGGAGCAGTGCGAGAGAGGACCTAATAGCGATCAGTGAAGAGGCGAGGCCAGAAGCTATGTATCGACCCCTGCAACCACAAATAGGTGAGTACACACACACACACACACACACGGGACAACGCGTGGGTCAGTCACAACATCAGTGCTCTGTGAATTTAAGTGTTTTGAATGATACTTAAGGTCATTAAGTGAGTCAGGGTAGTGAACAATCCTTGAAGTGATATACAAATTGCCCTGAGCAACGTCAGTGTGGGCAGATCCACAATTTATAAGTGAATTTCAAAGAGATATTTGGTGGCGCAAGTCAGAGTGGGCAGGCCTAGTGTGCTCCAGGCGAGGTTGCCACATGTGTCACCCAAGAAAGACAATAAAGTGAAATAAATGTGTGACCTGTGAAAGAAGTACAGTGAATAGGTTATATTAAATATCGATAAGAAACAGAGGTGGATATACGCCAGGACATTACAACAAGTTGGGCAATCTACAGGCTGCTACAGACTGCATTGCAGGTATCTCACCTCTTCGTGGTTATCAGGGAGTCGGTGTGAGTTCCAATTAACCGCCAAACTGTTTGTGAATGGTCCAACTCTCCTAGTACGATAAAGAATAGGTTATCTACCTCCCTCCCCACACACATACATACACATACACCCAATCAAACACACATCACAAACAACCACACAGAAATACATAAGTTTTTCATTCTGTGGCACCCAAAAAAAATGAGTTTCCAGAGAGCAAGATAGAAAACCGGGGGACTAGAGAATAAGTTTGGGAAGGAGGACTGGGTAGCAGAGCTCATGAAAAGGGAACATGGGTAGGGAAGGAAGCTAAAGAGCTTAGCAAGAAAATAGAGGCAAAGATAGCTGCAGAGAGAAGGAAGTGGGAGCTGCAAGTCACAGCAGCAGAGGCTAAGATACAGAGATTAGAAGAGGAACTGAAAAATCTGAAACAGCCTAAAGAACTAAAGAGCAATGTGGGCATGAAATCAGAAACTGCTACCTCAGTCGCAAACGAGGCAATTGTATGGAACGAAAGAGTGAAACTATATGCAGAGGCCCTCTCAAACCATCGTGGAGCCCCAGAAAAAAAGAGGATCACATCAGGAACAATCGAGGAGGCTGTAGAAAATGAAAGAGCTAAACTATATGTAGAGGCCCTAATAGACTACAGTGGTGCCCAGGGAAAGCTGAGAAGGGACAATGACAGACCACTGAGCCCAGGGACAACACATAGTGAAAAGATTGAAAAAAGGAAAGCTGCAATGGAGGCAACTAAATCGAATCAGGGGATACATAGGGATATGCAGTGGGAGAATGAGACGGAGAGATCAGTGTCTGTTTATGGGTTCCAGGAAGTTGATGGAGAAACTAATGAAGCAAGAAGACAAGGGGAAAGAAAAATGATTGAAAGCATCACGAAAGTAGTAGAAGATGACTTGACCCAGCTGGCAAATTTTCTGAGAATAGGGGGCTATGCCAGTCAAAGTGATTTTCAAGGATCCTGCATGAGAAAGCACAGCTAAGGGATGTGTTGTCAAATCAGAGGGTGTATCTCGACTGCAACAGAAAATGAGAAGAAAGGCGGAAACTGAAAGAAAGGGTACAAAGACAAAAGGGGAAAGAGAGGGAAAGATGGAGATGGACAGGAGAATCCAGCATCAGGAGGAAGATCAAATACAACCTCCCTCACATCCACCTACAGAAGTGCCATAACCAGGACAACCCCAATGCAACCAAACATTCTAACCTAAAACACACATGCTATGCCCAATGCCCCCATCCACTTCATTACAAACTCCACCTTCACAGCAACCGGCCAGACCACAGTTTTAGAAAAAAAAGTCGAATGTTTGGTTTACAAATATAGGAGACATCCGCAGGCATAATAGCACTCACAAAAGTGAAACTCACCAAGATGATAACAGATGCAATCTTTCCACCCAGATATCAAATCCTGAGGAAAGATAGAGGGAGCAGAGGGGGAAGGAGGAGTTGCACTGCTCATTAAAAACCGGAGGGGATTTGTGAAAATGGAAGGAATGGATGGAATGGGCAAAAGAGACTACATAGTAGGAATAGTCCAGTCTGGGAGCCATAAGGTGGAAATTGCAGTGATGTACAACCCACCACAGAACTGCAGGAGGCCAAGAGAATAATACGAAGAGTGTAACAGAGCAATGGTAGACACACTAACCGAGGTGGCCAGAAGAGCTCACATGGGTAGATCAAATTTACTAGTTATGGGTGATTTCAATCACAAGGAGATTGACTGGGAAAACCTGGAGCCCCATGGGGGTCCAAAAACATGAAGAACCAAGATGATATATGTGGTATTGGAAAACCTCATGCAACAACATGTTAGAGACACTAATATTCATATTGTGTAGTTCGGACATTAAGGATATCATGTACGAAAGGCCCCTTGGAGCTTGCGATCATGTGGTTCTGTGCTTTGAATACATAGTTGAGCTGCAAGTGGAGAGGGTAGAAGGAATAGGATGGGAGATGCCAAACTAAAAAAGAGGTGACTACACAGGCATGAGGAACTTCCTGAAAGATGTTCAGTGGGAAAGAGAATTGGCAGGAAAACCAGTAAAAGAAATGATTGATTACATGACAAAATTCAAGAAGGCAGAGGAGAGGTTTGTTCCCATGGGCAACATAAATAATGGGAAGACCAGAATGAGTCCTTGGCTCACCCAAAAGTGTAGGGAGGCAAAAAAAAAAAAAAAAAAAAAAAAAAAAAAAAAAAAAAAAAAAAAAAAAAAAAAAAAAAAAAAATACAGAAGATGAAGGACCCAGGAAAATAAACAGATTAGCCGAAGAGCCAGAAACGAATATGCATAGATAAGAAAGGAGGCTGAGCGACAATACGAAAATGACATAGCATCGAAAGTCAAGTCTGACCCAAAGCTGTTGCATAGCCACATCAGGAGAAAAGAACAGTCAAGGACCAGGTAATCAGGAAGGAAGGTAGGGAGTTCACAAGAAATGACCAAGAAGTATGTGAGGAACTCAACATGAGATTTAAAAATGTATTTACAGTGGAGACAGGAACGTCTCCTGAAGTCAGGAATAGGGAGGTACACCAACAAGGGATACACCAACAAGTGTTGGATGAAATACACACAACCGAGGAAGATATGAAGCTGCTATGTGAACTTGATACCTCAAAGGCGGTGGGACTGGACATCTCTCTGTGAATCCGTAGAGAGGGAGCAGAGATACTGTGTGTGTCACTAACAAAAATCTTCAACACATCCATTGAAACTGGACAACTACCTGAGATATGGAAGATGGCAAATGTGGTCCCAGTTTTTAAGAAAGGAAACAGACTCGTGGCATTAAATTAGAGACCTCTGTCAATGACGGGTATAGTATGCAAAGTCATGGAGAAGATTATCAGAAAGAGATTGGCAGAGCACCTAGAAAGATCAAGCTTATAAAAGACAACCAGCACGGTTTCAGGGAAGGCAAATCCTATGTCACAAACCTGCTGGAGTTTTATGACAAGGTAATGTAAGTAAGACATGAGAGAGAGGGGTGGATAGACTGCATTTTCTTGGACTACAAGAAGGCCTTCGACGCAGTTCCTCACAAGAGGTTAATGCAAAAACTAGAGGATCAGGCACGCGTAACAGGAAAGGCAATATCTGACGGGAGGGAACAACGAGTCATGACACGTGACAAGGTGTCAGAGTGGGCGACTGTGGCGAGCGGGGTTTCACAGGGGTAAGTCCTAGGACTTGTGCTGTTTTTGGTATATGTGAATGATATAACGTAAGGGATAGACTCGGAAGTGTTCCTGTTTGCAAATGATGTGAAGTTAATGAAGAGAATTAAATCGGTCGAGGATCAGGCAGGACTACAAAGAGACCTGGACAGGCTACAGGCCTGGTTCAGCAACTGGCTCCTTGAATTTAACCCCGCCAAATGCAAAGTCATGAACACCGGGAAGGGCAAAGAAGACTGCAGAGTATAGGCTAGGTGGCCAAAGACTGCAAACTTTACTCAAGAAAATAATCATGAGGTGTGTATAATACCGAGCTCATCTCCTGAGGGGCACATCAACCAAATAACTGCTGCAGCAATGGTCGCCTGGCAAACCTAAGAATAGCGTTCCTACACCTCAGTAAGGAATCGTTCAAGACTCTGTACACAGTGTACGTCAGGTCCATACTGGAGTATGCAGCACCAGTTTGGAGCCCACGCCTTGTCAAGCACGTCAAGAAGTTAGAGAAAGTGTGAAGGTTTGCACTTTCTCTAACTTCTTTTTCTAACTTCGTGTCGTAGAGGTCTGAGCAAAGCTCAGACCTCTACAACACAATTGCCATCAAAGATTTGTTAAGTTATACCATGAATTAAAGAAAGATCCTGGACTTCACCTTACGAAAGAGAAGACAAAGCAAATACGTTAGTATCTATGGACAAGGTAGATTATAGGGGAAAAATATGTATCGTATTAGATGGGTCAGCCATTGATGATTGATGCTGTTCACTATTGTTATATTTTAATGAGAAGGAAGCTCTAAACCTGTAGAGGTTATGTAGCGCCTGTGGAATGGAAGGTATTGAAATTCGGTCCAATCAAGGGTAAGATACGTCCTGTTCCTTGGATCAAGAGCCTCTAACCATTTTTCTACTTAAGATTCTCTACAATCATTTTTTTTAAATCCCAGTCTGAAGCCGATCAGGAAAAATAATCTGAAATTGACCTGATTCCAACGATTCCCATTAATTAATTATCTCGGTAAATTTTCAAATTTGCACCTATACAGACTAAACTCATGAGTTATCGTTACTTTTACTATTATTACTATTACTATTGCCTCCATTCATCCTTCATTCCCCTTTTTCTTCCCCTCTTGGTCCCGTCCCTGTCCACCTCGCCTATATACACTGGCTTCCTCACTCTTGTGTTAGTGTTCCAAGTCGGACCGACACATTATCGTAAGCTTTTCTTTCTCCTGTGTGAGGGTTATTTGTTTATTAATATAGAATGCATCGTCAATATTATTTTGAAGGAAATCAGGAAACCATTCAAAACTATATGCCACTATTTATTCAATAAAATTAGTAAATAGGGACTTATGTCACCCAATGGCAAGGTGAGGCTTAGTTTCGGGAAACTGCGCCATTGGTCAAAATTTGAAGCCAATCAGGTGACTCTTTCTCCTTATGGATTTCGACGATTACAATTTTATTTGCTATTTTATTGCATCAGCAAATTTACCTGCATGGAAATGGAACTTAATAATTTTGAAGCCATTCAGAAGAGGTAAACTGAAATTTATTTAACGTGTATAAAACTCACAATTTTATACATAAAATCGTCAAATCTGCCCCTAAACATCTGGATTTCACTCTCCATCCTCATTATATTTTCCAGTACATTTTATGAATGTT
>NC_091318.1:33318888-33338888 GCF_038502225.1 Cherax quadricarinatus | reverse complement strand
ACACTGCTAGGCGCCAGTCTGTCTGGACCACACTGCTAGGCGCCAGTCTGTCTGGACCACACTGCTAGGCGCCAGTCTGTCTGGACCACACTGCTAGGTGCCAGTCTGTCTGGACCACACTGCTAGGCGCCAGTCTGTCTGGACCACACTGCTAGGCGCCAGTCTGTCTGGACCACACTGCTAGGTGCCAGTCTGTCTGGACCACACTGCTAGGTGCCAGTCTGTCTGGACCACACTGTTAGGTGACAGTCTGTCTGGACCACAGTGCTAGGCGCCAGTCTGTCTGGACCACACTGCTAGGTGCCAGTCTGTCTGGACCACACTGCTAGGTGCCAGTCTGGCATCTTAACACTATAATAACTTGTAATTTATTAAATATTTATGGCTTCTCAATTAACAGAGATATTCTGGTTTTATAGTGCAGTGAAAATTATTATCTAAATAACATATTGTGGCCACCTGTGTATTGTGGCTACTAGCATAACTGTGTATTGTGGCTACTAGCATATTGTGGCCACCTGGGTATTGTGGCTACTAGCATATTGTGGCCACCTGTGTATTGTGGCTACTAGCATATTGTGGCCACCTGTGTATTGTGGCTACTAGCATATTGTGGCCACCTGTGTATTGTGGCTACTAGCATATTGTGGCCACCTGTGTATTGTGGCTACTAGCATATTGTGGCCACCTGTGTACTGTGGCTACTAGCATATTGTGGCCACCTCTGTATTGTGGCTACTAGCATATTGTGGCCACCTCTGTATTGTGGCTACTAGCATATTGTGGCCACCTGTGTATTGTGGCTACTAGCATATTGTGGCCACCTCTGTATTGTGGCTACTAGCATATTGTGGCCACCTGTGTATTGTGGCTACTAGCATATGTGGCTGCCTGTGTATTGTGGCTACTAGCATATTGTGGCCACCTGTATTGTGGCTACTAGCATATTGTGGCCACCTGTGTATTGTGGCTACTAGCATATTGTGGCCACCTGTGTATTGTGGCTACTAGCATATTGTGGCCACCTGTGTATTGTGGCTACTAGCATATTGTGGCCACCTGTGTATTGTGGCTACTAGCATATTGTGGCCACCTGTGTATTGTGGCTACTAGCATATTGTGGCCACCTGTGTATTGTGGCTACTAGCATATTGTGGCCACCTGTGTATTGTGGCTACTAGCATATTGTGGCCACCTGTGTATTGTGGCTACTAGCATATTGTGGCCACCTCTGTATTGTGGCTACTAGCATATTGTGGCCACCTGTGTATTGTGGCTACTAGCATATTGTGGCCACCTGTGTATTGTGGCTACTAGTATATTGTGGCCACCTGTGTATTGTGGCTACTAGCATATTGTGGCCACCTGTGTATTGTGGCTACTAGCATATTGTGGCCACCTCTGTATTGTGGCTACTAGCATATTGTGGCCAACTGTGTATTGTGGCTACTAGCATATTGTGGCCACCTCTGTATTGTGGCTACTGGCATATTGTGGCCAACTGTGTATTGTGGCTACTAGCATATTGTGGCCACCTGTGTATTGTGGCTACTAGCATATTGTGGCCACCTGTGTATTGTGGTTGCTAGCATATTGTGGCCACCTGTGTATTGTGGCTGCTAACATATGGTGGCCACCTGTGTACTTTAGGTACTAGTACCTTGTGGCCACACGTGTGTGTTGTGGCTACTAGTATATGGTGGCCACCTGTGTAATGTGGCTACTAGCATATTGTGGCCACCTGTGTGTTGTAGCTACTAGCATATTGTGGCCATATGTGTGTACTGGCTAGTAGAATATGGTGGCCACCTGTATATTGTAGCTACTAGCATATGATTGTCACCTGTGTACTGTGGCTACTAGCATATGGTGGCCACCTGTGTATTGTGGCTACTAGCATATGGTGGCCACCTGTGCATTGTGGCTTCTAGCATATGGTAGCCACCTGTGTATTGTAGCTACTAGCTTATGGTGGCCATCTGTGCATTGTGGCTTCTAGCATAGGGTAGCCACATTTGTATTGTAGCTGCTATCATATTGTGGACACGTGTGTCTTGTGGCTACTAGCATATGGTGGCCACCTGTGTATTGTGGCTACTTGCATATGGTGGCCACCTGTGTATTGTGGCTACTAGCATATGGTGGCCACCTGTGTATTGTGGCTACTAACATGTGGTGGCCACCTGTGTATTGTGGCTACTAGCATATGGTGGCCACCTATGTATTGTGGCTTCTAGCATATGGTGGCCATCTGTATATTGGGGCTACCAGCACATGGTGGCCACCTGTGTATTGTGGCTACTAGCATATGGTGGTCACCTGTGTATTGTGGCCACTAGCATATGGTGGCCACCTGTTTGTTGTGGCTACAATTATATTGTGGCCACCTGTGTATTGTGACTACTTGCATATGGTGGCCACCTGTGAATTGTGGCCACTAGCATATTGTGGTCACCTGTGTATTGTAGCTTCTAGCATATTATAGCAATCTGTGTATTGTGGCTATTAGCATATGGTGGCCATCTGTGTATTGTAGCTACTAGCATATGGTGGCCACCTGTGTAATGTAGCTACTAGCATATTGTGGCCACCTGTAATTTGTGGCTACTAGAATATGGCAGCCACCTGTGTATTGTGGCTACTAGCATATTGTGGCCATCTATGTATTGTGAATACTAGCATATTTTGGCCACCTGTGTATTGTAGCTACTAGCATATTGTGGCCACATGTGTATTGTAGCTACTAGCATATGGTAGCCACCTGTGTATTGTGGCTACTAGCATATTGTGGCCACCTTTGTATTGTGACAACTTGCACATTGTGGCCACATGTGTGTAGTGGCTAGTAGCGTATGGTGGCCACCTGTATATTGTAGCTACTAGCATATGGTGGGCACCTGTGTATTGTGACTGCTAGCATATTGTGGCCACCTGTATATTGTAGTTACTAGCATATTGTGGCCACCTGTGTATTGAGGCTACTAGCATTTGGTGGCCACCTGTGTATTGTTGCTACCTGCATATGGTGGCCACCTACGTTTTGTAGCTACTGATATATTTTGGGCACGCGTGTGTTTTGGGTACTAGCTTATGGTGGCCACCTGTGTATTGTGGCTACTAGCATATTGTGACCACATGTGTGTAGTGGCTAGTAGCATATGGTGGCCACCTGTATATTGTGGCTACTAGCATATGGTGGCCACCTGTATATTGTAACTACTAGCATATGGTGGCCACCTGTGTATTGTAGCTACTAGTTTATGGTGGCCACCTGTGTTTTGTGGCTATTAGCATATGCAGGCCAACTGTATGATGTGGCTACTAGCATATGGTGGCCACATGTATGTTGTGGCTACTAGCATATCGTGGCCACATGTGTGTTGTGGGTACTAGCATTTGGAGGCCGCTTATGCATTGTGGTTTCTAGCATATGGTGGCCACCTGTGTACTGTGGCTATTCGTATCCAGTAGCCACCTGTGTATTGTGGCTACTAGCATATGGTGGCCACCTGTTTATTGTGGCTGCTAGCATATGGTGGTCACCTGTGTATTGTGGCTACTAGCATATGATTGCCACCTCAGTATTGTCTCTACTAGCATATGGTGTCCACCTTTTCATTGTGGCTACTAGCATATGGTGGCCAACTGTTTATTGTAGATATTAGCATATGGTGTCCACCTGTGTATTGCAGCAACTAGCATATGGTGGCCACCTGTGTATTGTGGCTTCTAGCATATGGTGTCCACCTGTTTATTGTCCCTACTAGCATATGGTGGCCATCTGTGTATTGTATCTACTAGCATGTGGTTTCCACCTGTGTATTGTGGATACTAGCATATGGAGACCACATATTTATTGTAGCTACTACCATATGTTGGCCATCTGTGTATTTTACCTACTAGCATATGAAGGCCACGTGTGTATTGCAGCAGCTAGCATATGGTCGCCATTTGTGTACTGTAGCTACTAGCATATGTTGGCCACCTGTTTATTGTGCCTACTAGCATATGGAGGCCACCTGAGTATTGTAACTACTAACATATGGAGACTACCTGTGTACTGCAGCAACTAGCATATTGTGGCCACCAGTGAATTGTAGCTACTAACATATTGTGGCCACCTGTGTATTGTAGCTACTAGTATATAGTGGCCACCTGTGTGTAGTAGCTACTAGCATATGGTATCCCTCTGTGTATTCTAGCTACTAGTATTTGGTGACCACCTGTGTATTGTAGCTACTAGCATATGATTGCCACCTGTGTATTGTAACTACTAGCATTTGGTGACCACCTGTGTATTGTAGCTACTAGTATATTGTGGCCACCTGTGTATTGCAGCTACTAGTATATGGTGACCACCTGTGTATTGTAGCTACTAGCATATGATTGCCACCTGTGTATTGTAGCTACTAGCATATGGTTGCCACCTGTGTATTGTAGCTACTAGTATATGGTGACCACCTGTGTATTGTAGCTACTAGCATATGATTGCCACCTGTGTATTGTAGCTACTAGTATATGGTTGCCACCTGTGTATTGTAGCTACTAGCATATGATTGCCACCTGTGTATTGTAGCTACTAGCATATGGTTGCCACCTGTGTATTGTAGCTACTAGTATATGCTGGCCATCTGTGTATTGTAGCTACTAGCATATGGTTGCCACCTGTGTATTGCAGCTACTAGTATATGGTGACCACCTGTGTATTGTAGCTACTAGCATATGGTTGCCACCTGTGTATTGTAGCTACTAGTATATGGTGGCCACCTGTGTATTGTAGCTACTAGCATATGGTTGCCACCTGTGTATTGTAGCTACTAGTATATGGTGGCCACCTGTGTATTGTAGCTACTAGCATATGGTTGCCACCTGTGTATTGTAGCTACTAGCATATGGTTGCCACTTGTGTATTGTAGCTACTAGTATCTGCTGGCCATCTGTATATTGTAGCTCACAGGCTGTATGTTGAAGTTCCTAGTATATCCTTTCGATGAGCTCCAAGAGTTTTCCTCAGTCGGAGCCCGGCCATGGGCCAGGCTCGTCTGGTGCTTGCCTGCCTGTTGCTGCTGGTGACCCGCAGCCCCACATATCCATCACAGCTTGTTGATCTGGCACCAGGTGAAGACAGTTGTCTAGTTTCCTCTTGTAGACTTCTATAATTCTCCCAGTAGTTGTTTCCGATATCTTCTGGTAAATTGTTGAATAATCTTGGAACAAGAATGTTGATACAGTGTTTCCTTATTATGCTCACTGCTCCCTTGGTTTTCACTGGGTTTATCTTGCACTTGCTACCCTATCTCTTGCTCTAGTATGTTGTTATTGCAGTGTGTAGATTAGGGACAAGGCCCTCAATCACATTCCAAATATATATTATCGTGTATATCTCTCCTCCCCTCTAATGATTACATATTTTAGTCTTTAAGGTGTTCCAGTAATTTAAGTACTTTATTTGCTCTATGTGAGCCGTAAACGATCTCTGTACTTATTCAAGTTCTGATATTTCTCCTGCCTTGAACGGGGCCGTCAACACTTGAGCAATATTCCAAATGATGGAGCACGAGCGATTTAAAGTGTCACCATTGGCACTATTTTTCTTGGTTTAAAGGTTCTCATTACCCACCCGGTCATCCTCCTGGATGTGGTGACCTTTGCCTTATTTTGTTCTATGATAGGAAGGTCAGCTGACATAGTTATTCACAGGTCTTTCACGTGTTCCTTTCGTTCTATCTGACGATCCTTTTGAATTCTGTAAACATTGTTCCTTTTGAGTTCTTCATTCATGCCATACCTGGAACTTATCACCATTAAACATTGTGTTGTTCTACACTGTCCACTGGAAAATCCTGCTTACATCTTCCTATAATTTTTCAGTATTTTCTACAGAGGTGATTTTCATGTAAATTTTAGTGTCATCCGCAAATGATGATACAAAACTGTGACTGGTGTTTTAATCTATTTCTGCTATGAAGATAAGAAACAGCAGAGGTGCCAGGACAGTGCCTTGGGAAACTGAGCTTTATACATCACTGGTGCTGGATTTTGCTCTGTTTACTACTACTTCTGTTTTTGTTCTGTGTGTAAGGAACCCTAAAATCCATCTGCCTACGTCCAGACATTTGCATACAGATGCTTACAATCGCAAAAATTGCCTTTGTGTCAAGAATGATATGCAAATGATAATCTTATCAGAACATCAGAAGGAAGTGGCTTCGGTAAGTGCGTTCGTGGCCCCGGAGCCGGACTCCTACTAAGTCTTTGTACCACCTTGTACCACTTTTTGTGCGCAGTTACCCCATGATCGCATTTGTTAAATGTCTTTGACAGGTCTGTGTATATAACAGTTGCGTTTTTGTTGCCTTCTTACGCCCCCTTAATTATGTCATAGTGGTTCAGCAGCTGTGACAGGCATGATCGTTCGTCTCTTAAACCATGCTGGTTTGGATTATGTGGATTTTGCTGTTCCATGAATTTTGTAATCTGACAACTCATCACTCTCTCGAAGACTTTTATGATGTGAGAAGTTAGGGCTACTGATCTGTAATTTTTAGGTAGTGCTCTACTACCTCCCTTATGCGAGGGAGCTATGTCTGCACTCTTTAAGATGTTCGGTATTTCACTTAGATCTAGGCTCTTTGTCAAAAGAATACTGAGGTCTCTTACTAGTGGTACTTTGCACTGTTTTATAAATAGTGAATCCTATGAATCTGGTCCAGGTGCTGAGTGAATGGGCATGTTTTCAATTTTCTCTTTCGAGTTATATGGTATTAGTACTAATGTTAGTTAGTTGGTCTGCACGGCCTTCCGATGGACTGAAAAAGTTTTCAGCATTCTCTACCTTGCTGTCATATAGCTCATTTCCTGTTGATCATCAGTATACGAATCTCCTTTCAATTCTTCAGGTTATTCTGACCTTGGATTTTGCATATGAATAAAGTATTTTGAGTTTCTTGCAATATCCTGGATGGTCTTGTTTTCCCTGTGTGCTTCTTCTGTTTGGTAAGACATCCTGAGAATTTGTTTTATATCAGTGATCTCTTGGCTAAGACAGTCTTTCCTTCGTTGCGGCATATTTATGTTTTTAAGCAAGTTGGTAACCCTTTTTCTTCTTTTGTATCATCTCCGACATTCTGTCTCTATATTTGATTTTCTACGTTTCCTCAATGGTACATATTTAACAATTACCTTGTATGCTTGTGTATTCAACTTCTCCAGGCAGTGGTTAGGATATTTAATGCTCATGTTTGTTTCCCAGGATATGTCTGATAGTTCTTGGTTTATTTTGCCCGAGTCAATTCTCTGGTTGTTGAAATTAAACTTACTAAATTGCCCGTAGCTCCCAAACCCTGAGTTAATACTCGTTTGTACTTCTATGATGTTGTGATTATAGTATATTGTTTTTTTGTGATTGTTATGTCTCTGATTAGTTCCTTGTTGTTTGTGAATATCAAATCCAGTATATTCTTATTTCCAGTGGGATCAGTTATCTGTTGGTTTAATGCAAACTTATCACAAAGCCTTATTAATTCCTGATATATACCTGTTGAGCCAGGGCGCTTCCAGGAACTATTTCTGGTATAACGTTGTGTTGAGTTATCTTCCATTTTACATGTGGGAGATTGAAAGCTCCAGGGAAGATAATATTTGATGTGGGATTTTCTAACCCATCACGATAGTCATCTGTCTTCCTTAACTGATCTGTCAATTACTTAGCCGTAAACAGTAAATATTACCTAACAGTCCATTGTGGTTTCAGCACTCAAATGTAAGACGACACAGGTAAATAATAAAAAAAAGCAATTAGGTATCCCTGAAGGAGAATCTTCAAATAGTTGCTTGGATTCTTTTCTTTTCTCTTTCCCTCCAATTTTTCATTTTCATTTCACTCAGAACTCGAGAACCGCATCGTCCAATCAGCTTCAAAATTTAACTCTGGTGTATAGTAACTTGGTTAAGATTCTTGGAACTATCAGCATGCGTAGGTTCCCTGTAGCCAACTCTGCAGGAGGCATTTCCAGGATGCTGGAATGGCTCCGAAGACTTGTAGCACTTTGCACGGTGTACCTTCATGGTCCTCTTAAGGGTCTCTTGATCCAAGGAACTGAACTTATCCTTTCCTTGCTTGGATCGAATCTGAATGCTTCCCATTCCACAGACGCTATGTGACACCTAAGGGTTTAAAGCTCCCCTTTGGTTATAATATAATTGTGATGACCTTCAGTCTTAAGTGGCTGATGTATGATATGAAATGGATGAAATTCTTCATGATTAATGGCTGTGTGGGCGGAAATTTTCTGGGATTCTGGGCAATAACTGGGAAATGCTTCGCCTCAGTTTTAATATTTTATTGATTTGTCCTAAATGGAAAAAAATCTATTGTTTTCAGGTTGTTTAAGTCATAGGGAGCCAGTTATATTAGCTATTTTTTGTGACATAATTAGAGAATGTCTCTTCTAGTTAGAAATAAGTCACAGTGGTTGACTTTTTTTGGGTTATCTTATGTTAAATCTTCACAGTGCACTTTAGTGTTCACGTAACATTTACGAGCTCTCACAATCACTTTAAAATTTGCATGATAAAGTATTCACAAAGAAAGTAACTAAAACTTAGAATTTTACCTACTTCCTTAAAAACCGAACTAAATTTGGCTTGTGTAAGTCCCAGTTTGTATATTTGAAAGAAACTGGTAAAACTGAAAAGCTGTTTTTCATGTGATGATTTATGAGTATTTCATCCGATTAGCTTCAGCACTTCAACACTGAAGCCTTGATAATACAACTTCAGTGCGCCTTCAGGTTTAAGTTGCTGAATTTTTTTTCTAGGTTAATTGTCTCTCTGAGATAACAAGAGAAGACCTCCTCAGTTTAGCTTTAATACTGACGTTTCTTAATGAAAGATTTAAATTAGACAGGAATGTATATATCTTAATTTGTCATTTTTATTGAAGAAAGTGGGACACTAATTTCCATATGGTGACTTGTGAACACCTAATCTGATTTGCACTAATCTCTGCACCTAATCCCTGCACTATCCCAGTCGCGTGCAATGAAGTACAGGAGACGAGTTATGCACAAAACGGATAACTTTTTATCTCGGAGGGAACTGGGAAATAGACAATTTTCTACTGAGAATTAATAACCCTCATTGAGCCCCAATAACACCCAATGAACCCCAGCAACCGAACTGAGAACCAATAACCCCCTACTTTCATATCTTCCTATCATAGATTCAGTGGGTTGACGACAACCGCCGTGAGAACATAAGGACAGGCGCCGTGCTGGCCACGGAGGCCATGCCAGATGGGAAGAGAGTCACTGTCCGCTCCCGTCTCTCCTTCACACCACGACGGTCACACCACAACTCCACTGTCACCTGTCTCACCTCCAACCAGGCCCTCACCTCCCCCCTCATCAGGTAGGTCACCTTCACTCACCAGGACTCTCAACGACGAGTTTGTGTCGGAAAAAATAGAAACGAAAGCATTGTTTGTCAATAGAGTTCTGCATAAGTAGAATAAAATCTCCCGAGTAGCTTCACAGAACTCTAAATGAAGGTTAGACAGGTACATGAGTGTGTGGTCTGCGTGTGTTAGATGAGAGCCCTGAATCTGCACTCTCTAGAAAAGCGTAGATTTAGGGGGGAGGGATATGATTGAGGAGTATAAATGGAAAACAGGAATAAATAAAGGGGATGTAAATAGCGTGCTAAAAATATCTAGCCTAGACAGGACTCGCAGCAATGGTTTTAAGTTGGAAAAACTCAGATTCAGGAAGGATATAGGAAAGCACTGGTTTGGTAATAGAGTTGTGGATGAGTGGAACAAACTCCCGAGTACCGTCATAGAAGCTAAGACGTTTAGCAGTTTTAAAAATAGGTTGGATAAATACATGAGTGAGTGTGAGTTGAACCTGACTAGCTTATGCTAGTAGGTCTGATGCCCAGCTCCTTCCTTAAGTGGATGTGATCTGACCTGACTAGGTGATTCAGTGGTTTAAGCCGGAGGTGGCTTAAACCTGCCTCGCATGGGCCAGTAAGCCTGCTGCAGTGTTTACTCTTTATGTTCTTAAATGTCAGGCACGAGCCAGTAGGCCTACCTTAGTGCTCCTCCTTTCTTATTTACTCTGTTTCCATTTTCGTTTTTGTTAATTACGGACTGGGTAGGTCTTGAACCCATGATGGCGGCTTCGTTGTAGATAATGGAAAAAGACCAAATGGAAATAAACACACAGGTAGAAGAGAATTGTGAAACCAAGTTTCATGAATAGCTGGGGATTATCAAGCATAAATGGAGCAGCAAATACACCTTCCATACTGTGCAAACTAGCACACTGAGGTCAGGTTGCGAGAGACTGGTCACATGTATGGTCATAAAACTGCGAGTTGTGGTGCAGGTGAGGTCAGGTATAATTAAGGTCAAGCATTGGTGAGAGGAGGTTGTGCGCTTAAAGAAAAATAAACACATAAACAGTATAATATGATCCTTGATTGACAACGTTTCTCCCCTAGAGTGGGCTTTATCAAATCACAAACAGATCAACCTGGGTGAAAGGCACGTGAGTATTTATAGGATGAAGTCAGGTGGAGAATGCCCGGTAGGTTGGATCTGAAACTGCATGTGACAATCTTCCGAGTAGGGTGATGGAGTCTAGGCCCTAGGGTAGCTTTAAAAAGAGATTGGACAAGTATATGAGTAGACCTGCAGTGTTCCTCCATTCTTATGTTATGTGGGATAACGATGAAGAATTTGTGATAAATGATTTAAAACCGACAAGCTGAAGATTGAGACACTTATGCAACATATGGGAATCTTTACTGAAGAAACGTTTTGCCACACAGTGGCTTCATTAGTCCAATACAAATCAGAAGGGTGTAAGGAGAGGAGGAGTTTGAGGTAATCAGTCCCTCACCCCTGAGTCGATGTGTTCAGTCCATCAATCTTGTAGAAAGTACAGCATAGGACCGTAGAAGTGGCTTATATACTGTTGTCAGATGAGGCGAAGCAGGAGGAGGCGGAGTCAAGTGGAACCATCCACTAGTCTAGGTAGGTGTTCGTCCAAAGAATGGACAAGATTCCCATATGTTGCATAAGTGTCTCAATCTTCAAAGATGGGTATACTCCAAATCGCAAAGTATACAGAGAAGCCACACCCACCTTGACCTCAAATCCAAGCGAAGAGTTGTCATTGGTATGTTCCTCTAAGCAATCCGGGTTAGAACTGAAGAATTTCTTTCAGGAGAACAAGGAAATGTTGATGCTAATAAGAAACAATGTGCGGTTTAAGGAATTTTATTGTCAAGACGTTTCGTCCACCAGGAAAGATTAATCAATTTCCAGGTGGACGAAATGTCTTCTCAATAAAATGCCATAAACCGCATACTGTATCTTGTTGATACACTTGTCGATCTATGGTACCATTGATGTACTTGAAAACATTGCAGAGGAATATGACAAATTACAGTTCCCAACACATATTGTTCACCCCAGAAATCATAAACTTTTCCTCATACACAGCGCACCAACAGAGGATACCAACATTGACTGACGACTGGTTCTTACTTCATCACTATCGCCCCAGTTCTCCGAGAACACAACATGAATGCAGCAAACCTATTAAAAGTATCACATCAATCACCAGAAACCCGAAACACATACCTACTGGGACGGTGAGAGTACAGCATACAGTACAGTGGACGCCATAAATGCTATGACTGAGAGATATGGTGATTCCAGCAGGAGTATGTGGAAGAAGATGCATATGTAGAGCTCAAAAAATTGATTGAGGAAACGTTTTCACCACAAGAGGTTTATTCAGTCCTAAATAAGCCACTTGTGGCGAAATGATTCCTCCGTAAATGTTTTGAAGTGTTCATATGTGCATTTTGATAAATTCTGTGTTCGGGATGTCAGCCGAGATCTTCAGACACGCTTTTATGAGCATGAATATGCCTGGAATAGGGATATAGCTAACAATGCATGCGAAGTGCAACGCAACATTCGTTGTCATATGAGCTCCTCAGTTATACCACGAGAACGACATGACTATATGCAGAATTTTGGAAACAGCAGTGATCTACCTCACTTATACTAATGAACAAAACAGTGGAAATTCACATGTTGGCTGGACCTACTATCCACATATTTCTAACACAGGTGGTAGTCTTAAGGTCCGTAGTACCTGGTCGTAATTAAGTCAGCAAAACAAGGAATCAACAGAGCAGAGCATGGGCAAGGCAAACAAGACAGAGGTAGATTTCTTTAGCAATCTATTCTGTCACCAATATTTACATTATGTACAATGTTAATGAAGAAAAATATCAGAGTAAAAATGGAGTCAAGACCTACTCAGAGCATGAGTGGTCACGACCAGTGTCCGTGGAAGTCTGCCACTCAGCCAACCTGGCTGAGTGGCAGACTAAAGAGGATTGTCTGATATCATTGTCTCGACTTCCAGTGGTAAACATGTCATTACATTAACAAAGAAGAATAACAGTTTATGTATTGATCTTAAGGGAGCATCCTTCATTATTCTTTCCTATTCACTTGTTTTCTGTTTTTTAAACATTCCTTGATGTATGTTAGCACTTTCACGTGTCTCTGATTGCTCCTTAATTATTTTAACAATCGCTTATGGGAAACAGTTGTGTTTGCAGTTCTGATAAAGTTTAAGACTCGTTATTTTACATTTGCACCACCTGACTGAGATGAACCGAGTATGTTTACGTCCTCCTCTCTGTTCTGACCTTAACCTTGTGGACCCATCCCTCACAACGTTCTTTTCGGTAGTTAGGTTAGGTTAGGTAAGGTTCTTCAGGAAACAGGACAAATGTTTCCTGACGCGGGTCTTAGATAATGACCTGCCTTTGGAGTTTTTGGTCATCTGACCGAGGCCTTCCGCTGGCTTACCGGTCCACCCCTTGAAAATTATGGTCATGTAGAAGCATTTTTGTTCTACTAACTCGGTAGTTTGGTTAATTTCCAGTTCTCATTTATCCGCTTCCACCTCAACCAAATATTCATCCAACGAAACTTAAGTCTCATCATGCTGCTGCGTCCCTAGCATGTATTTCAGTTGTTTTTCTTCATATATTGGATTAAACATTTTGCAATTCAGTTTTCTTCAGCTACTCCCTGTGTTCTTGATCTCCCATATTAATAACAGACCTTTCAGTTAATTTCCTTTTTATCTGCCTTCATGACTATTTTCCTATTGTCCTCTGGTCTTTTCTTGTGCCCTGTGGTGTTTTTCCTTGTGTCTCCTAAGTGTCTTCCTGTGAGCCCTAGTCCATATTTTATCTCCTATAGAGTCGCTAAATTTATCGGAATCAGATCTTCCTGGTACTCAAAACTTTACAAATTCCTTACAATAATAGTACAGTGTCTATTATTCCAGTGAGTTCATCATTATAATATTTTTAATATCTGGACACTCTTCTGGTACTCTGTGATATCAAGATTTTTGGTGTTCAGTGGAAACAGAAGAAGGGAGAAGCGAGAGATGTGTAAGTGTAGGGAAAAGAGAGAAACTAGAATAGGAAGTAACAGGGAAGGGAGGCGTAGAAGCAAGGAAAATGGAAGGAAAGAAATCGGAGAAATGGAGGGAGACAGGATTAATGGGGTAAGAATAGGAAGCGAGCTGCGAAGGGGATGGGAGGGAGTGAGAGGAATGGTGGTATGAGAGGGAGAAGAATGGGATGGGAGGGAGAGGAAGTATGGGATGGAAGGGAGTGGAAGAATGGGATGGGATGGAGTGGAAGGCTGGGATGAGAGAGAGAGAGGAAGGCTGGGATGAAAGGGAGACGAAGAATGGAATGGGAGGGAGAGGATGCCTGGTAGGGTAAATAAGACGGGAAGTGAAGTGGGGTTGACAGTAATGGTGTTGGAAAGTGCTGCTTGTTTTTCTGTTTACAGAATGTTAACACAAGCAATGAGGGAAAAGTTGAGGTGGCAAACACTTGGGAAGAGACAGGAATATTATGTAGTGGGAAAAGAAAAAGTTAAGTGGAGGGTGTGGAAGATCTGTCATACGGGCTGTTCCTCTCAGGGCATCAGATCGTGTTTCTCTACCCATGGTTCTGTGGCTTTCTTCCTAATTTTTCCCCCCTAAAGCTTAGCTCTTTTCTCTTCTCATTTGCCCGATCTTTTTGTAGAGATATTCTCTCACATCTGATTATCAAAGTTTTTTTTTTTTTTTTTTTTTTTTTACGCAGGGTTTGACAAGGTTAGGTTAAGGATCCCTAGCTTTATCGACAAGCTATTTACAGGTTAAGGATTCCTAACTTTACTGGCAAGCTAAGAGCTGTTACCTACATCATCTCATTTCCTGTTTAGTACCTGACTGTAACAGCTACTGATTCAAAAATTCTCTCTCTTACTAACGTAGTCTATTCTGTCTTACAATCCTACTAAGTACATTATTTTTTGTTGCTTCTCTTATTGTAGTTGATAACAATTCTTCTATCTCCTTTTGTTCACTTTTTTTCCACGCACTTCTCGTCTTTCTTCACTTAATGACTGTAGTGACATTTAATTTACAACAGTGTTCTTCTCTACCTCCTGTATAATGTTTCACACTGCCTCACCAGTTTCTATTATTATTGAAATATTCCATCAGTGGTAAGACAGGTTCGTCCCTTAGAGAAACCTTCTTTAGGGGTCTAGAGAATATGTCCTGTGTGTCGTAAGTAACTTTGTATTAGTGTCCTCTAGATGCTGTGTGGGTGTCTGTCAACCCTGAAAGTTTAGTTTGAGAGCCAAGGTAATCTCTCAGAGAGACCGTATGAGAACCGAGGTAATCTCTTAGAGACACTGCATGAGAGCCGGTATAATCTCTCAGTGAGATTGTTTCTGTATATCCTCTGGCATCCTTGTAAGATTTTGCAAAAATTGTATTTTTTTTATATTCTAGTTAATTCCAGGTATGATAACTCACATCTTATCTAAATATCTTTCTTCTCCTACTCACTTGCTTCCCTATCATCGTTCACTTTCACTCACCTCTCACCATCAATCATGTTTTATACCCATAATCACCTCAGTCAAAGACTTATTCTCTCTAATTTTGATTCATACCCACTCACTTCTGGCCCCCAACGTCCACTTTTCAACACTTACCTCTCACTTTTCAGCACTCATTTCTCACTTTTTCTCTACTCTCAAATTCACTCACTCTCACCCCATCCCCCTCTCACCCCCACTCTTACCTCTCACCATAACTTGTCTCTAATTTTCACTCACCGCTCGCTATCTTTCACTTCCATTAGCCTCTCACTCGCCCCGACACTCGCCTCTCACTCCCTGTCTTACTCATTCACACTCAGCTTTCATTCTTCCACTCCAGTCTTACTCCTCTTACACTCACTCATCTGTCACTCTTACATCCACTGCCCTCTCATTCCATGACTTCTAACGCTCACTCTCACCTCTAACCCTCACTCATTCTCACCTCCATTCACCTCACAATCCCTCTCATCCCTCACCACTACACACTTCTTATTCACACTTCTTTCCTCAGTTCGATCCAACTGAGTGTTCTCTTCCCTCCTGAAGTTCGTCTACACGTCCGCCCTCAGCAGCTGATCGAGGGAGATGATGCTACCTTTATATGCAGTGCCTTAGCCAACCCCAGCATCATTACCTACAGGTAAGATCATCTGCAGCATCACCTACAACCCCTCAATCATTACTTTCAGGTAAGCTCATCTCCTACAGCACCATCTACTATACAGACAACCTCACCGTCATCACCTAGAGTTAAGATCATCTGCAGCAGCATGACCTACAAGCAGTGTTATAGACCTTACCTACAGGTAAGGTCACCTCCAGCAGTTCCACCTACAGGCAATCTTACCCAACCACAGCAGCAAGATTATCATCTACTGCACCATTTATAAGTTAATACCAATCTTGATCGAATCTAATTAAGTTTGAGTATTCAACTACTGAATAAAAAAATGACTTTTAGCTACAGCCGATTTCAATCATATTAAACATATTTATCATAGCCAGTAATAGGAATCCACCAAAATCAGAAAATAATGCAATTTACTGCACTGTAAACTAGAAAACAATTGAGCCAGCTTTAATGTAGTCCTGACCTAATTTACTCAGCGACAGTTGCATTACTGTAGCTAGGATAGAGTTAGCTATGTCGGGGATAAATACTTTCGATGTAGCCAGAATAGACCAAAGAGTCTAAGAGTTAGCTACAGTCACTCTAGCCAGTATGGAGTTTGTCTCTAAACAATGATATTTACAATCCACTGGTGAACTTGACATACACAATTCTCTGAAGCTAAAAACGAAATTAGATGCAAAATATTTCCTCCCGCAGGCCAGAATATCCAATTATTTAACGGAATATTGAACTCTTGGCAACTGTAAAATTTAAGATTTAAAGAGAACACATGACGTTTAATAACATAAACAACAATAATCATAGAGTTATCAAAAATAATAATTTTTATTTTTTTATTAACACATCGGCCGTTTCCCGCCGAGGCAGGATGACCCCGAAAAAGAAGAAACACCTTCATCAACATTCATTCTATCACTGCCTTACCAGAGGCATACTTACATAAAAACTGCAACATATCAACAGCCCTCCTTCAGAGAGTAGGAACTGTACTTCTCACCTCCAGGACTCAAGTCCAGCTAACAGGTTTCCCTGAATCCCTTCATAAATGTTACTTTACACACTCTCCAACAGCACGTCATTTATAAAAACCATTCGTCTACACTCCTATTTAACACGCTCACGCACGCTTGCTGGAAGTCCAAGCCCCTCGCACACAAAACCTTCTCTACCCCATCCCTTCAACCCTTCCGAGGACGACCCCCCCTCCCGTTACTTCCACTACAGATTTATATGCCCTCCAAATTATACTATTTTGTTCCATCCTCTCTAAATGTCCGAAACACCTCAACAACCCTTCCTTTGCCCTCTGGATAATAATAATAATAATAATAATAATAATAATAATAATAATAATAATAATAATAATAATAATAATAATAATAATAATAATAATAATAATAAAAATTACACTCAATGATGTTTAAGTAGTTATAGTTATAAGTAGTCAAGTTAAGGAGATTCCAAGTAAGGTGACTCTGTGTCTTCCAGATGGTATCACAACAGCCAGGAGCTGCAGAACGAAACCTCAAGAACTCTTACATTGTATAAGATCTCCAGAAACTTACACCAAGATGCTATATCATGTGAGGTAAGTTATGGACCCACAGTATATCAAATACACATAATATATATATATATATATATATATATATATATATATATATATATATATATATATATATATATATATATATATATATATATATATGCAAAAGAAGAAAATTAAAAGTGAATACAGGAATGAGTAAAATTATGAGGATAACAATAATATTAGGTGATGAAAGATTGGATATCAGATTGGAGGGAGAGAGTATGGAGGAGGTGAATGTATTCAGATATTTGGGAGTGGACGTGTCAGCGGATGGGTCTATGAAAGATGAGGTGAATCAAAGAATTGATGAGGGGAAAAGGGTGAGCGATGCACTTAGGAGTCTGTGGAGACATAGAACTTTGTCCTTGGAGGCAAAGAGGGGAATGTATGAGAGTATAGTTTTACCAACGCTCTTATATGGGTGTGAAGCATGGGTGATGAATGTTGCAGCGAGGAGAAGGCTGGAGGCAGTGGAGATGTCATGTCTGAGGGCAATGTGTGGTGTGAATATAATGCAGAGAATTCGTAGTTTGGAAGTTAGGAGGAGGTGCGGGATTACCAAAACTGTTGTCCAGAGGGCTGAGGAAGGGTTGTTGAGGTGGTTCGGACATATGGAAAGAATGGAGCGAAACAGAATGACTTCAAGAGTGTATCAGTCTGTAGTGGAAGGGGCAGGGGTCGGCCTAGGAAAGGTTGGAGGGAGGGGGTAAAGGAGGTTTTGTGTGCGAGGGGCTTGGACTTCCAGCAGGCATGCGTGAGCGTGTTTGATAGGATTGAATGGAGACAAATGGTTTTTAATACTTGACGTGCTGTTGGAGTGTGAGCAAAGTAACATTTATGAAGGGATTCAGGGAAACCGGCAGGCCTGACTTGAGTCCTGGAGATGGGAAGTACAGTGCCTGCACTCTGAAGGAGGGGTGTTAATGTTGCAGCTTATATATATATATATATATATATATATATATATATATATATATATATATATATATATATATATATATATATATATATATATATATATATATATATATATATATATATATATATATATATATATATATATATATATATATATATATATATATATATATATATATATATATATATATATATATATATATATATATATATGCAAAACAACCACTCTGAAAGAATAGAGAAATTCCAAGCGCTTTCGTGACTACTCACATTATCAAGGAACTATGAAAGTGAAGCATCCAAGGAAGCTATATAAGGGGTCAGCCAGCACCTCACTATCAGATCCCACAACGGTTAAACACGTGACGCGCGGTGTTTAACCGTTGTGGGATCTGATAGTGAGGTGCTGGCCGACCCCTTATATAGCTTCCTTGGATGCTTCACTTTCATAGTTCCTTGATAATGTGAGTAGTCACGAAAGCGCTTGGAATTTCTCTATTCTTTCAGAGTGGTTGTTTTGCATATTTTGAAATCACCTGTTTACTGTGATCTTATTGCATATATATATATATATACGTATATATATATATATATATATATATATATATATATATATATATATATATATATATATATATACATATATATATATATATATATATATATATATATATATATATATATATATATATATATATATATATTATACCAATCTACCCACACTGGACAATACCTTGGCGTGTAGCTTGCGCTACACGTTGATCCAAGGCAGCCAGCTTTCAGGGAGAAGGCTTACAGTAGCGCAAGCTACACGCCAAGGTATTGTCCATTGTAGGTAGATTGGCATAGCACTGCGTACCTTGTTCTAAGATTCGTAGGTTCGAGTCTCCTTCAGCCAGAGATCAGTGTTTGTGTATATTTCGCCTGCTCTTGCGAATTCCTTGGATTGTTAAAATCTCTAGTAAGGCTGATGCATGCAGGGGATGATCTGAAAAGCTGTAAGCCTTCTCCCTGAAAGCTGGCTGCCTTGGATCAACGTGTAGTGCAAGCTACACGCCAAGGTATTGTCCAGTGTGGGTAGATTGGTATAGCACTGCGTATCTTGTTCTAAGGTTCGCAGGTTCGAGTCTCCTTCAGCCAGAGATCAGTGTTTGTGTATATTTCGCCTGCTCTTGCGAATTCCTTGTATATATATATATATATATATATATATATATATATATATATATATATATATATATATATATATATATATATATATATATTTATATATATATATATATATATATATATATATATATATATATATATATATATATATATATATATATATATATATATATATATATATATATATATATATATATATAATATATATATATATATGTATATATATATATATATATATATGCAAAACAACCACTCTGAAAGAATAGAGAAATTCCAAGCGCTTTCGTGACTACTCACATTATCAAGGAACTATGAAAGTGAAGCATCCAAGGAAGCTATATAAGGGGTCGGCCAGCACCTCACTATCAGATCCCACAACGGTTAAACACGTGACGCGCGGCGAGCCAACTTGGACAGGTCCTTTGCAAAACTCACCCCCAAGCAATTTATTTGTCCAGTGTATTATTAAATTCTACCCAAATTCTATTAATTATAAATGGATCTAATTTATATAAACCAAAGGAAATATTCATATTATTGTCAAAACTGCTTTTTATGAAACAAGATTCAATTATATTCCTATCGACCATGGACTTGCTTGATACTACTTTCTCAACTTTTTGAAAATCAATTGGATGGTTAAAATCTCTTACATGAATAAATAGAGCATTGGAATCTTGTCCAGTTCT
>NC_091318.1:33313888-33316388 GCF_038502225.1 Cherax quadricarinatus | reverse complement strand
TATATTGTGTCTGCGGTCTTCTTTGCCCTTCCCCAATCTTCATGACTTTGCATTTGGCAGGGTTAAATTCAAGGAGCCAGTTGCTGGACCAGGCTTGTAACCTGTCCAGGTCTCTTTGTAGTCCTGCCTGATCCTCATCCGATTTGATTCTTCTCATTAACTTCACATCATCTGCAAACAAGGACACTTCTGAGTCTATTCCTTCCGTTATGTCGTTCACATATTCCAAGAACAGCACAGGTCCTAGGACTGACCCCTGTGGAACCCCGCTTGTCACAGGCGCCCACTCTGACACCTCGTCGCGTACCATGACTCGTTGTTGCCTCCCTGTCAGGTATTCTCTGGTCCATTGCAGTGCCTTTCCTGTTATGTGTGCCTGATCCTCTAGCTTTTGCAGTAACCTCTTGTGAGGAACTGTGTCGAAGGCCTTCTTGCAGTCCAAAAATATGCAGTCGATCCACCCCTCTCTCTCTTGTCTTACTTCTGTCACCTTGTCATAAAACTCTATTAGGTTTGTGACACAGGATTTTCCTTCCCTGAAACCGTGCTGGTTGTCAATTATACACTTGTTTCTTTCCAGGTGCTCCACCACTCTCCTCCTGATGATCTTCTCCATGACCTTGCATACTATACACGTTAGTGATACAGGTCTGTAGTTTAGTGCCTCACGTCTGTCTCCCTTTTTAAAAATTGGGACTACATTTGCCATTTTCCATACCTCAGGGAGTTGCCCAGTTTCAAATGTGTTGAAGACCTTTGTTAATGGCTCACACAATGTCTCTACTTCCTCTTTAAGGACCCATGGAGAGATGTTGTCTGGTCCCACCGCCTTTGAGGTGTCAAGTTCGCATAGCAGCTTCTTCACCTCCTCCTAGGTTATATGTATCTCATCCAGCACTTGCTGGTGTGCCCCCCTGTTCTGATTTCCTGGAGTCCTACTGGTTTCCACTGTGTGTGTGTGTGTGTGTGTGTGTGTGTGTGTGTGTGTACTCACCTAGTTGTACTCACCTAGTTGAGGTTGCGGGGGTCGAGTCCGAGCTCCTGGCCCCGCCTCTTCACTGATCGCTACTAGGTCACTCTCCCTGAGCCGTGAGCCTTATCATACCTCTGCTTAAAGCTATGTATGGATCCTGCCTCCACTACATCGCTTCCCAAACTATTCCACTTACTGACTACTCTGTGGCTGAAGAAATACTTACTGTGATTCATCTGTGTCTTCAGCTTCCAACTGTGTCCCCTTGTTACTGTGTCCAATCTCTGGAACATCCTGTCTTTGTCCACCTTGCCAATTCCTCTCAGTATTTTGTATGTCGTTATCATGTCCCCCCTATCTCTCCTGTCCTCCAGTGTCGTCAGGTTGATTTCCCTTAACCTCTCCTCGTAGGACATACCTCTTAGCTCTGGGACTAGTCTTGTTGCAAACCTTTGCACTTTCTCTAGTTTCTTTACGTGCTTGGCTAGGTGTGGGTTCCAAACTGGTGCCGCATACTCCAATGTGGGCCTAACGTACACGGTGTACAGGGTCCTGAATGATTCCTTATTAAGATGTCGGAATGCTGTTCTGAGGTTTGCTAGGCGCCCATATGCTGCAGCAGTTATTTGGTTGATGTGCGCTTCAGATGTGCCTGGTGTTATACTCACCCCAAGATCTTTTTCCTTGAGTGAGGTTTGTAGTCTCTGGCCCCCTAGACTGTACTCCGTCTGCGGTCTTCTTTGCCCTTCCCCAATCTTCATGACTTTGCACTTGGTGGGATTGAACTCCAGGAGCCAATTGCTGGACCAGGTCTGCAGCCTGTCCAGATCCCTTTGTAGTTCTGCCTGGTCTTCGATCGAGTGAATTCTTCTCATCAACTTCACGTCATCTGCAAACAGGGACACCTCAGAGTCTATTCCTTCCGTCATGTCGTTCACAAATACCAGAAACAGCACTGGTCCTAGGACTGACCCCTGTGGGACCCCACTCGTCACAGGTGCCCACTCTGACACCTCGCCACGTACCATGACTCGCTGCTGTCTTCCTGACAAGTATTCCCTGATCCATTGTAGTGCCTTCCCTGTTATCCCTGCTTGGTCCTCCAGTTTTTGCACCAATCTCTTGTGTGGAACTGTGTCAAACGCCTTCTTGCAGTCCAAGAAAATGCAATCCACCCACCCCTCTCTCTCTTGTCTTACTGCTGTCACCATGTCATAGAACTCCAGTAGGTTGGTGACACAGGATTTCCCGTCCCTGAAACCATGTTGGCTGCTGTTGATGAGATCGTTCCTTTCTAGGTGTTCCACCACTCTTCTCCTGATAATCTTCTCCATGATTTTGCATACTATACATGTCAGTGACACTGGTCTGTAGTTTAATGCTTCATGTCTGTCTCCTTTTTTAAAGATTGGGACTACATTTGCTGTCTTCCATGCCTCAGGCAATCTCCCTGTTTCGATAGATGTATTGAATATTGCTGTTAGGGGTACACATAGCGCCTCTGCTCCCTCTCTCAATACCCATGGG
>NC_091318.1:33298439-33306288 GCF_038502225.1 Cherax quadricarinatus | reverse complement strand
TTTTATGACAAGGTAACAGAAGTAAGACACGGGAGAGAGGGGTGGGTTGCTTGCGTTTTCCTAGACTGCAGGAAGGCCTTTGACACAGCTCCCCACAAGAGATTAGTGCAGAAGCTGGAGGATCAGGCGCATGTAACAGGGAGGGCACTGCAATGGATCAGGGAATACCTGACAGGGAGGCAACAACGAGTCATAGTACGTGAAGAGGTATCACAGTGGGCGCCTGTGACGAGCGGGGTCCCACAGGGATCAGTTCTAGGACCAGTGCTATTTTTAATATATGTGAACGACATGATGGAAGGAATAGACTCTGAAGTGTCCCTATTCGCAGATTATGTGAAGTTGATGAGAAGAATTAAATCGGATGAGGATGAGGCAGGACTGCAAAGAGACCTGGACAGGCTGGACATATGGTCCAGAAACTGGCTTCTCGAATTCAATCCTGCCAAATGCAAAGTTATGAAGATTGGGGAGGGGCAAAGAAGACCGCAGACAGAGTATAGGCTAGGTGGACAAAGACTACAGACCTCGCTCAGGGAGAAAGACCTTGGGGTGACCATAACACCGAGCACGTCACCGGAGGCACACATCAACCAAATAACTGCTGCAGCATACGGGCGCCTGGCAAACCTGAGAATAGCGTTCCGATACCTTAATAAGGAATCGTTCAAGACACTGTACACTGTGTATGTTAGACCCATACTGGAGTATGCAGCACCAGTCTGGAACCCACACCTGGTCAAGCACGTCAAGAAGTTAGAGAAAGTACAAAGGTTTGCAACAAGGCTAGTCCCAGAGCTCAGGGGAATGTCGTACGAGGAAAGGTTGAGGGAAATCGGACTGACGACACTGGAGGACAGAAGGGCCAGGGGAGACATGATAATGACATACAAGATACTGCGGGGAATAGACAAGGTGGACAGAGATAGGATGTTCCAGAGAGGGGACTCAGAAACAAGGGGTCACAACTGGAAGCTGAAGACTCAGACGAGTCACAGGGACGTTAGGAAGTATTCCTTCAGTCATCAGGAAGTGGAATAGCCTAGCAAGTGAAGTAGTAGAGGCAGGAACCATACATAGTTTTAAGAAGAGGTATGACAAAGCTCAGGAAGCAGAGAGAGAGAGGACCTAGTAGCGATCAGTGAAGAGGCGGGGCCAGGAGCTGAGTCTCGACCCCTGCAACCACAATTAGGTGAATTAGGTGAGTACACACACACACACACACACACACACACATACACACACACACACACACACACACAGGTGTAAATGTGAGTCAGGCTGCCAGTAACATCAGCTGATGAGAAAACTTTTTGTCTTGGAATCATTCGTGGCCACCAAGGGAAAAATTCTCTCCCTCTCGCCACCACCTCAATCTCTCCTCCACCATGTTCCTTCCTTCTTATCTCTCCCTTCCTACCAACCACCATCCCTTGGCTACCATGTTCCTTCCTTCTTATCTCTCCCATCCTACCAACCACCATCCTTTTCTACCATGTTCCTTCCTCCTTACATCACCCTCCCTAACAACCACCATTCCTTACTATCATGTTCCTTCCTCCTTACCTCTTCCTCCCTATTAATCACCTTCCCTTGCCTACCATGTTCCTCCCTCTCTCTTTCTCTTCATAGCTTCCATTGTTCCATTACCGTGCTCCTCCCACTTTTTCTCCCTCTCCACTATCCTCCATCTCTCCAGTACCGTGTTCCTCTCTCTCCTAACATCTCCCATCCACCCAACCACCTACCCGTGTCTACCTCTCTTTCTCTCCCCACCACCTACCATTTCTATTCTGCAACGTACATCCCACCTTCTCCCTCCCAACTACATTCCATCTCTTCCATACAAGGTTCCTTCCACTGTCTTTGCTCTCTCCCTCTCTCTTCTCAAATCCCTTAACAGAGTGGTGCCTGACATAGCTTGCCAACGAGCGTCGACTTCCCTAGTGCTAGTTTCTTGGCTCTGTTCTTTCCACAATGTAAATAACGAAAATTGTGGATGACACCAAACTGGGGAGATGCGGAGCATATATAACAGATTCCTGGAATATTGACTGTGATCTAGAAAAGTTGGCGCTGTGGCCAGAGACGTGTTAAGTGAATATCAACACTGACAAGTGATTCTAAGAATCGCAGACACAGATACAGTGTGCATGGCCACAAACTAACCGAAACGAAAGATGACAAGTTTCTTGAAGTAATCACAAGGAACGATCTTAAATGCACCGAAATAGTGCCTAGATTCGAGTACCAATTCTAACAGAATACTAAGTCTCATAGCTTGAAATATCGAACATAATTTACCATAATGACAATAATGCTCTTGTTATACGGCATCTTGAATATGTCGTTTACTTTTGTTCTCCAAATTACTTAAACACATAAGATATACTGGAGAGGATACAAGAAAGAGCTATCAGACCCGTAACATCATTCAGTAACGAACCTTATGAGGAAAGACTCACAACACTCAACACTTCTTCTCTTAAGAAACAAACAGTACGAGATGTTATTCATACCTTTGTGATACTGAACAGTTCTGACACAAACACGAAGAACTATCTGATGTGCTGAATCAGTTCATAACTCAAAAATAATGGAATGAAACTGCGAAGAAGAAAGTGCACCACGAACGTAAGCAAAAGTTTTTTAAACCAGAATTAAGGCAGAGTGGTATAAAATATCTGTTAATGTCAGACGAGCGGTAACAGTAAGGTTATTCATGAAGAAGCTGGACATTCACTTTGCAAATATGTATCTGAACCAACTACATCTTGCCCTAGTAAGGAGGATTTGCCAGGGCATTCAGGGCCTAAGAATTACAGTGACCAGCAAGGTTCAGGGTATAGTGAGCGAAAACTGAACGAGATGCTACCTTTACCATCCTCTACCTCATTCACCTACTCACTACACATTTCCTTAATCTAGACTCATAGACTGTTATATTCTTGCTACAGCTGGGACAATCTGAAGTCAGTAGATTTCCGATGTTTGTACACTGGTTACTGCAGGACGATCACTTGACACGAAACTACCGAGCTAATAACAGTAGTAGTGGTGGAAATAGAGAGTTGTGACAGTTATTTAAGTTCTGGTGGTAACGACACCTCAAAGACGACTCCTTGATGATTGTGAGGGTCTCTTGATTTAGGGAATTGGATCTGTGCTCTAGTTCCCTGAATTTAACCTAAATACCTTCCACATTCACTCACAGGTTTAGCGCTTCCCCTTGATTATAATGATAATAATGGTAGTAACGAGACGTAGAACTTGTACACAGAGATCTCTGAACGGCAATGGAGTAATGCGAATAGTTTGATAGAAACAGTACTACCAGTAATCTAGCAGAGGTAGATGTAACTTACGTCTTCCATGCAGTTCAATCTCTTCTGTAAATTTAATTCTGTCTAATTTTGACGGCAGTTGCCGGAGGGAGTGGAAAATTGGAAGAGAGCCTTCTGCTTTTTTGTCCTTGATTCATCCCCATACAATATATACGAGAGTCTTTAACTTACAGAGAAGCAGATAGTTTTTCAGCAGTACTCTCAGTTGTCTGAGAGTCCTCTGCTGTCTGCCTTTTCCAAGTGCTCCATTTCTTTTCAACCATGTTCCTCTCTCCTGCCTCTCTTCTTCTCCAGCATCCTCCATCTCTTCCTATGTGTATGTTTCTCTTCACACACTCTCCGCCATCCACTATCCTCTCTTTGCAATGTTCCTCTTTCAAACCCCTACTACTTACAATTATTCTAGTTATTATTTAACTCCATACTCCACTCCAAATTTTACTTCATGTTATTTTCTATACTCCACTCCATACTACACCTCATACGCCACTCTCTTCAAATTACACTGGCTCACTCTTCTTCCACTATCTCCTACCCTCTAATAAAAACTTTATAACCCTACTCACTACACTCCCTCCTGTTTGCCACAACCCTTACTTAAAGCTTCCCACTCCATTCCTTATTCCTCTCCCTACACACACACTCACACTCACACACACTCACACACACACACACACACACACACACACACACACACACACACACACACACACACACACACACACACACACACACACACACACACACACACACACACACGGTCAATACAAAAACTGGTCAGGGGAGTGTCCGAGTGAGTGAGGTCAGTGTGTGGGTGCAATGCGAGACAGGATCACTTCTGGCACCAACGGTTCCTTCCGATGTCCAGTGTGAGATGACTTGGTCTCAACTTCGTCTAAACTGAAAGTGTACAAATCAGAACATCTTCCATACATGTGTGCCCAGATATGTCCATTTCCTTTATGTCCAATGGACGTTATTCCGAGACATCAGGGATAGTGGACGTTTATTCAGGAAGATAAATGATATAAAATACCGACAGGATGAAAAATTAGAGATACAGACGCAGTATAATGCGATCGTTTGTTGACAACGTTTCGCCCTCATATGTTTTATTAAGTCACAGAGAGATCTACCTAAGCAGAGAGAACATGTGTATTGGGAGTATAGTGACGTGAAGGGGTATTCTCCATCTGTCCCTTCACGTCACTTACTCTCTGTTTGTGACTTGGTAAAGCCCACTGTGTGGGCGAAACGTTAGTCAGTAAACGATATCACTACTGTATTTGTCTTTCCTACAGGCACTCTGGTGTTCTTTCATCGTGGTCTGGAGATAATGGAGGTCTCTCCTATACATTTCTGGTCACAAGTGCTACATGGAATGACAAAGGCACTTGCTCGGTTGTCTTTTTTCTTTCTCGGCTGTCTTTTTGGCTGATCAAGTCTTTGACCAGGCTAGGAAAGAGACCTAATCACAAAGAAAATGACCTAAACTTTATGAAGCAGTCTGAAAGCTTCACTAATCCGTTCACATAATACAATCCAGCTAAATCAGGGGACTTTTAATTTTGGCGAACCTGTAGCGTAGCTAATTTTACATAAAATACCATCGGGAGTGTGTATAAATGTCTTAGAAAAGCAACAAGTTGATAAATGAGACACCTGTAGTGAGTTATGGCCAGGCACAACATACATTTGAACTGCGTACCTGTGTTTTTCATAGTTATCATCCAAGAACGAGATATTGAGCTCAATGGTCAGGTCATCAGTGACCTCCTCTATCATCAATGTGTCTCATTCCACCTCTTCCACCTGTCGGCATTATCCCTCTACTGCCATGAGTTATCATCATCCCACTTCTGTAAAGAGTTATCATCATCCCTCAATCTTGAGATTGATGGACTGACCACATCGACTCAAGGTTGAGCGACTGATTACCTCATTCTCCTCCTGTTCTTCAAGCTTCTCCTGTGTATGGACTGATGAAGCCACTGTGTGGCGAAACGTTTCCTTAATAAAGATACCCAAGAGTTGCACATGTGTTTAATTTATCAACGTGTCGGTTCTCTGAACCATTCATTTACAATCCCTCTTTTATTTATTGGATGTGTACTGCCTTTTAGATTCAGTGATATCTATTTTAAAACCTTTTAGTGAATAATGCTTGTGATAAATTATATGAATGACCCTTCCACCGGAATAATTATTAATCACAAAGCTGTACTGAAGCCTCCTAGCTTTAACTATGAGGAGAGAGGCGGCTCACTTTGTTTTCGCCAGCATTAATTATTCACATCACGATCATGCTTAAAGGATTCTGGTCTAGGCATGAGTAACATTCATTGGAATAAAAAATTCGTTACAATTCGGCCATGACACAACCAGAAATTAACTACATACAAATACGATCAAGACTTATTAACACCACTAACGTCTAATTCATCTATCATAGCCATCATTCACTAACTGTTTTAACAGTTACAATAAAAAAAAACTCGTCCATTACGAGTAACATCCTCTTTCATTTCATCAGCTACTAGCAAAGGAGATTACTGAACAAGTAAATCTTAACGTAGTAAAGCAACAATCCACTACTAGCTTGCAAATTCTTTCTTGTTGAAGACCACTATCGCTTCCACTAAACCCTCACTACCTTCCTCGTAGGTGACGTCGAACACTTCCACCGACCCACCACCTTCAACCCTGCAAGTGACCTGATGCAACACTTCGCCAGTGACTGAACCTTAACACGTTACTAACCCTCACCTTCTTCCCTTCAAGTGACCCTCTCATACTTCCGCTGACCCCGATTCCTCCCCTGCAGGTGACCTCTAAAGCTCTCGCTCAAAACTATCCACTAACCACCACTTCCTTCCCTGCAGGTGACCCTCACTATGAGGTGGTTGAGGACGAACAGGAGGAGGGTCTGAGGAACATCCTGGTGATCCACGATGCTGACACTCAGGACTTCGGTGCATACAACTGTTCCGTTGTCAACGAGTACGGAGTCGCCAGGAAGCAGATCAGACTCAACGAGGAGAGTGAGTGTTGACCTCTTAATCGTAGCACTCAGAGAACAATAAGAGTTTAACGAGTTTTGTTACTACATTATTAGCGGCAGATTTATCGGTTATATAATCTCTCCTTTGCCAAACGATGTCGTTGCAAGCGCTACTAGTTTTAAAGCAATATTTTAAAATCTGATATTTGTAACGCAAGCATCTTCCTCACAACACGAGTTGAGTAGCGGCTCTGAAATTGGTTTCTCGTGGTTTATGCTATTGTTTACATCTCCCTCAACTGAATCGGATGGTGGGATGTGGTGATAATTCTACGTCGTAAAGCCTCTCCATATATCTCAGTCTCAGAGAATGTTTTAACAAATATGTTTCATATTTTGTAGTTCTGATAGGCAGCCAACAGAGCTCCAGATCTCTTTGAACGTTCTTAAATTCATTTTATTTTTTAAGGTGGGGATTGAACATGTGAAACACAGATTTATCATTTAGGTTTTTGTTATTTGACAGCAACATCCAGTTTAACTCGTCTAATTGGACTTCAGACAATAAAGTATGAGCTCTTACCTCCTAGTAAATAATTAAGGCGGCTTTCTCGCCACGCTAATTCCTGATCGTTCTGCTAGATGATTTCCCGATGAGAGTTCATCTACCTACTATTACAGTTATTTTCTGGTTCTGATGAAGAAATAACCTAACTCTATAAGGACCCTTCATAAGATTTTATGATTCCTTTTGACTGAAACAAAAATAGAAATCTCTCTTAGTTACTCCTTTAACAACCTCATGTATCCCGTTTAATATGAAAAGACACCTGGTAAATAACATATGAATACCGTACCTCAAGATCACTAAATAACGAATGGCCCAAAGGCATTTAGATGCAGTTATATGGTAATAGGATTCCCAGTAGCAGTTCAGGTGCAAGGTAACTCAAATTTTCTATAATCTAATTTATGTCAAAAATAGTTCTGGGGAGACGATGAGGCTTAACAAACATAGAAGGACGAAATTTAAATTTTTGGTAGGATTTTTTGTTGCTGGGTTTTGACGTGTTTGCCATGTATGTTTTACACACATTTGGTGCGTGGAGTGGTAAAGAGGGAGTGTCGTGCGAGGTAGTGGTTGTAAGGGGAAGTGTCGTGTGAGGTAGTGGTTGTAAGGGGAAGTGTCGTGTGAGGTAGTGGTTGTAAGGGGAAGTGTCGTGTGAGGTAGTGGTTGTAAGGGGAAGTGTCGTGTGAGGTAGTGGTTGTAAGGGGAAGTGTTGGGTGAGGTAGTGGTTGTAAGGGGAAGTGTTGGGTGAGGTAGTGGTGGTAAAGGACAGTGTCGGGTGAGGCAGGGGTGGCAAGGGGCAGTGTTGGGTGAGGTAGTGGTGGTAAGGGGCAGTGTCAGGTGAGGCAGTGGTGGCAAGGGACAGTGTCGGGTGAGGTAGTGGTGGCAAGGGACAGTGTTTAGTGAGGCAGGGGTGGCAAGTGGCAGTGTCGGGTG
>NC_091318.1:33285939-33293439 GCF_038502225.1 Cherax quadricarinatus | reverse complement strand
ATTTCTTTTTCTCAACGTGATACGTTCATTGTTTGGCCGAAAGAGAAAGTGAATTTTAATCTTTAGAATTCTCATAGTTAGACCCGTGTGCGGAGACCCGTGTACGGAGACCCGTGTGAGGAGACCTGTGTGCGGAGTCCCCTTGTGCGGAGACCTGTGTGCGGAGACCCGTGTGCGGAGACCCGTGTGCGGAGACCCGTGTGCGGAGACCTGTGTGCGGAGACCCGTGTGCGGAGACCCGTGTGCGGAGACCCGTGTGCGGAGACCCGTGTGCGGAGACCCGTGTACGGAGACCTGTGTGCGGAGACCCCTTGTGCGGAGTCCTGTGTGCGGAGACCCCTTGTGCGGAGACCCGTGTGCGGAGACCCGTGTGCGGAGACCCGTGTTCGGAGACCCGTGTGCGGAGACCTGTGTGCGGAGACCCGTGTACGGAGACCCGTGTGCGGTGACCCGTGTACGGAGACCCGTGCGCGGAGACCCGTGTCCGGAGACCCGTGTGTGGAGACCTCACAGCCAGATCTATGTGTTGGGTGTTACTTTCTAAGTACACTAACTTACGGGAAACCTCACAGCAAGACCTTGTGTGCTCGAAGGCACTTTAAACACCAACCTCCGGAGGATGTCACAGCAATAGCTGTGTACTTGGAGCAACTACCGGCACTTGCATGCTCAGTATCAGTTGTTAGAGCTGTCTTATTTTACATTATTGTAAGTTTTATCACTGACTCACTTTCTTTATCACTGACTCACTTTCTTTATCGCTGAGTCACTTTCTTTATCACTGACTCACTTTCTTTATCATTGAGTCACTTTCTTTATCACTGACTCACTTTCTTTATCATTGAGTCACTTTCTTTATCATTGAGTCACTTTCTTTATCACTGAGTCACTTTCTTTATCACTGACTCACTTTCTTTATCACTGACTCATTTTCTTAACCGTTTAATGATCATTCAGTAGAGTCTTTCACCAGTGAGTCATATGCAGACTAGATATTTTAAATATTGCTAGAAAATGATGTCTAAATTCTGTTAGGAATTGTAAGCTATGCTAAAAATAAATATTAAAGAAAGCATCTATTACCACAAAAATGTTTTAAGAAATAGAACAGTGGGTGAGAGAGAGAGAGAGAGACAGAGAGAGAGAGAGAGAGAGAGAGAGAGAGAGAGAGTGGCGGTGGTAGGACGCGTTATAAATTGTTCCACAAACCTTTATGAATTATTACTTATTTGCGAAGGTTAGTAAGGAAAAGCTGTTTGTTGACAGTATACTTGGTACAACACACCAGTAGAAGTAAGCTAACTCCTTCATGGAAATATCAGCGATATCAATGATGTCAGTGAAGCTCTTGCTTCATACGGCGAGGGTCCGAGTTCGATTCCCGGCTAGGGTAGAAACATTGGGCGTGTTTCCTTACACCGGTAGTTTATATCTGTGGGTACCGGGTGTTAGTCGACTGGTGTGGGTCGCATCCTGGGACAAAACTGACCTAATTTGCGGGAAATGCTCAGTATAACAAGGGACTTTCTATATAGTAATTATGTCATTGATGTCAGCTATGGTCTGTATACCTTGTACATGTACTTGTAGTAAATAATGATATTTTATTTAACTGATAGTTTGAAGGCAATACTTACTCAACTGGCCGGCCACCCACCACACCTCACCCACCACCACCCACCACAACCACCACACTACCACTTTCTCTCTCTTGCAGACCTTCACTGTAATCTTGCATACTTTCCTTTGTGATGACTTTACATCGCAAATCAGCGAGATTATCGTCACTGTCTAACTTTTGTCTGCTTAAAACAACTTATGGTGGCATTTAGCTGCTCTGCCCTCTTTCAGAAATTCAGTATTTTAAAAAAATGGGTCAGTATCATAATGTTTGAATACCTTCTCTACATGGACTCATGCTATCTAACACGAAGTGAAAATATCATTAGACCCAGGAGATTAAATGGAAGAATCTCACTTTCAAGGATCATAACATTGTCACTATCACATTTGCCAGGAAAATGATAGGATGGATAATGAGGACATCCAAGACAAGAGATGCCAAGCCAGTGATAATCCTTTTTTAAATCACTTGTTCTCTCTAGGCTGGAATACTACTGTACATTAATTAACATCTCCATTCAAGGCAAGTGAAATTGCAGATCTAGACAATGTACAGAGAACCTTTACTGCACATATATGCTACATCAAACACTTTAACTTCTGGGAATGCTTGGAAGCGCTTAACTTGTACTCACTGGAGCGCAGGCGAGAGAGATACATCATAATCTACACCTAGAAAATCCTAGAGGGACTGGTCCCTACTCTGCACACAGAAACCACTCTCTACGAAAGCAATAGACTTGGTAGGCGATGCAACATAAGCCCAGTGAAAAGCAGGGGCACCATTAGTACACTAAGAGAAAACGCAGCAAATGCCTCCCACCAGTCATAAGGGGAATTACCAATAGACCCCTGGTTGTCTTCAACAGAGAGCTGGACAGATACCTAAAGTCAGTACCGGATCAGTTGGGCGTGGTTCGTACGTTGGACTACGTTCGACCGGCAGTAACAGCCTCGTTGATCAGGCCCTGATCCACCGGGAGGCCTGGTCATGGACCGTGCCGCGGGGGCGTTGATTCCCGGAATACCCTCCAGGTAGGTAGACTCCAAGTAGTTGGGTAGGTCCTGTGCCCCTCCCTCGGAATATCTGGGTGCCAGGCCTACGTTTCCTACCTATCGAAGTGTTTCAGCCCCCTCAACGTAGGTGGGGGGGGGGCTGTTGCAATAGCTTGTACAATACTATATTCTTGATGTGATAAGTGTGCTGGGAAACATCCAACTAGGGAATGCACAGTGGGGCTTGACAGTCAGAAATATAAATGCATTTACACTGAAGAAATCTGGGTTAAAGTTTGCCATAAGGACTGTAGATGGAATCCAAACAACCTTCAATGGGTGTTATACCAGCCAGTCCACCACACCCATACCTGTGACACCGCCTCTGCAAAGTGTGGTAGAGCCTTACCTTCCTGCAAGGAGCTAGCCATCCCTGCTATCACACATGAAGCTACCGAGCTGCCACTAATTACACCAGAAAATATGGATGAGCCTGTCACTTCCCAACACACAATCTACAATACTCAGATGGGCACCACACATGTGATCACATGGAAGCTGGAAATGAGTTAATTGCCTGGAAACTACCTACAACAAATGAGGAGTCATTCATGCCAGAGGCACCATCAGAAAATACCAATGTAACCTTGGTACCTGTTAAAGTGACAGGTGCTGAAGAAAGAACTAACTCAAGAGCATTTTTTTTCTGGAAAGGTACTGGATTCACTGGACCTTTTTCAAGTAATAACTAACTGACAAAAAAAAATAAGCATCTTCAACAAATGCTCATATTTTATCAATACAGGTAGCCAAAATAGTGCTCTTGATTACAGAAATGATGTCACACGTGTAGCAATCTATTCAGTTTCCAACAATTTGTGAGGAAGAAGCCAGTTATTCTTGGCTTCAATCATTGCCTAGGAATGTGCTGACAAAATGCCGGAAAATGCCTGAAGGGTTACGAAAATTAAAATATACATAATATATTATTTGCTCTGAATTCTTTGCACATTGTCTCCTGAGATTAATAGTTTTACCATCTAATGAGCAAGAGATTATAATAACTTACTACAGAGGATCGATTACAATTTTTTTTTCATGGAACATTGCTTCCATCAGGAAGCGCTTCCTTGACTTGCATCATATTAGTGCAGCCAAGAATATTGGTGTCATCTATTTGCAAGAATGTAGACTACAATATGGAGCACCTCCACAAAAGTTGCCTGGATATGCAGCTTATAACTTAAGGTCAACCAACTATTGTATAATGCATGTCAGAAAGAACTTGCCATATTCACTCCTTGCCCTGCAGAGTCGAATAAACATGCAGCATCATGGTGTCAAAATATACCCAGGCAACTTTTCAATAAACATCTTTAATCTTTATGCTCCAGCAAACTATCTTCGACCTGATGCTTTGCCAGATCACATCAACAGTGAACCTACCCTCATTCTTGGAGACTTTAAGACACATGTTGCCTGGAGGTAATACAACAATGGCACTGTAGTGATGCCTCGCCTGGAGGTAATATAACAATGGCACTGTAGTGATGCCTCGCCTGAGGGTAATACAAAAGTAGCACTGTAGTGATGCCTCGCTTGGAGGTAATACAACAGTGGCACTGTAGTGATGCCTCGCCTGGAGGTAATACAATAGTGGAACTGGTAGGAGAAATCAATCAACTTTGAAGGTGGCACCAGGAGTGCCAGCTTTAACTTCACCTTTTTTCAGCTCTCGCTCCCTCACTAAGTCGATCTTTCACACATTTTTAGCTCTCACTTCTTGAACTGATCACTCCTTCACCTATCCTAAGCTCTTAACTAATTCTTCACAAGCTCTACGCTTTCACTTTTCTACATGACAAATCCCTGACACCCTCTTCCAGATCTGTCTTTCAGGTACTAAGACGTTCACACACTCCCCTTTCACTCTTTCCCTGACTTACACTCTCCTGACTTTCACTTCCCCTCTTGTGACACTGGTAGTTCTTACTCTATCACATAACTATTCACACACACACACACACACACACACACACACACATACACACACACCCACACACACACACACACACACACACACACACACACACACACACACACACACACACACACACACACACACACACACACACACACACACACACACACACACACACACAATTCATCTACCGAAACGCGGCAACTACCTGAGGTGTGAAAGACAGCAAATGTAGTCCCAATTTTTAATAAAGGAGACAAACAGACAGCATTAAATTACAGCCCAGAGTTACTGACATGTATAGAACTCGAAGTTATCGAGAAACTTATCAGAAGAAGAGTGATGGAGCATCTAGAAAGGAATGAGCTTATACACGATAACCAGCACGGTTTCAGAGAAAGGAAATCGTGTGTCACAAACCTATTGAAGTTTTACGATAAAGTGACAGAAGTAAGACAGGAGAGAAAGGTGGGGGTAGATTGCATTTTCTTAGACTGTAAGAAGGGTTTCGACACAGTTCCACACAGGTTATGGTGCAAAAGAGCAGCAGGCAGCAAAAACAGGAAAGGCACTGCAATGGATCAAGGAATACATGAGAGGAAGGCAACAACGAGTGGTGGTACGTGACGAGGTGTCAATGTGGGCGAGCGAGTTTCCACAGGGGTGAGTTCTATGGTCATTGCTGTTTCTGGTACATGTGAATGATATGACGGAAAGGACAGAGTAAGAGGCGTTGCTGTTTGCATACGATGTATAGCTAATGTGAAGAATTCAGACGAATGCGTATCAAGTAGGACTACAAAGGGATCTGGAAAGAATGCAAGCCTGGTCCAACAACTGGCTCCTGGCGTTTGACACCACTAAGTGCAAATTCTTGAAGATTGGGGACACCGCCAATGAAGTACAGGCAAGGGGTGAGCATCATAACGCACACATCTCCTGAGGCGCACATCAGTTAAATAACTTCTGCAAAATTTGAGAGCCTGGAAAACATAAGAATAACATTTCGATACCTAAGTAAAGAGTGCACCGTGTACCTTAGGCTCACACTGGAGTATGCAGCACCAGAATGGAACCCACACCTGGTCAAGCACGTCAAGAAATTTGAGAAAGTGCAAAGGTTTGCAGCAAGACTAGTCCTGGAGCTGAGGACAATGTCCTACGAAAAGGTTAAGGGAACTCAACCTGATGACAGTGGAGGACATTGGGGATAGGACGGACATTATAACGACACATAAAATATTGAGAGTAATTGACAAGGTGGATAGGGTAGAATGTTTCAGAGATGGGGCAGCAGCAACTGGAAGTTGAAAACTCAGTCAAGTCACAGGGATGTCAGAAAGTGGAACAATCTTGAGAGTCATGTAGAGGAAATGGGATACGATAAATCCCATGGAATAGGAAGAGAGTGGACCTAGTAGCGACCAGCGAAGAGGCAGAGCCAGGAACTGTGAATCGACCACTATAACCACAAATAGATGAGCACACACAAACACATACACACACACACACACACACACACACACACACACACACACACACACACACACACACACACACACACACACACACAAGGTGGACAAGGACAGGATGTTCCAGGGAGGGGACACAGAAACAAGAGGCCACAATTGGAAGTTGAAGACACAAATGAGTCAGAGAGATAGTAGGAAGTATTTCTTCAGTCATAGAGTTGTAAGGCAGTGGAATAGCCTAGAAAATGACGTAGTGGAGGCAGGAACCATACACAGTTTTAAGACGAGGTTTGATAAAGCTCATGGAGCGGGGAGAGAGAGGGTCTAGTAGCAACCGGTGAAGAGGCGGGGCCAGGAGCTAGGACTCGACCCCTGCAACCACAAATAGGTGAGTACAAATAGGTGAGTACACACACACACACACACACACACACACACAAATCCCACTTTAGCCTTAGGTGTGTCGGCTAGTTTTTTGCACATCCTGGACCCTTCCTGTGAGCGGTAGCGCAAATAAGCAGGATTACAGATGTCACGATGGATCTTTATGAGGACCAGCTAGTTTTACAGCATTACAAACATTAATAACTGTATTTGTTTTTACATTTCCTTGGCATGGGATATCTACGCAGAACAATTTGGAGACACAGTATCAATCTTTTTACATTGATCATTTTTGAGTTACAACGTAATAATACATTTATTCATGTTTTCTAGCCGGAAGGAAATGCGGATTCAGTCTCAGTATTTGCTATTTCCTGAAAGGTTTCCATGAACGTATTTCTAAATGTCGATAAGTTTGGACACTTCTTTTGGTTGGCATCTCCACACAAACTACACTGCCACTGATACTTGTAACTTAGAGTCACTCTCAATAACAAAAAAAGGCACAATACCGTGACTGGAACGATACACAAATAACCCGCACATAGAAGAGAGGAGCTTACGACGACGTTTCGGTCCGACTTTGTGACATTGTAAATGGTCCAAGTCGGACCGAAACGTCGTCGTAAGCTCCTCTCCTCTATGTGCGGGTTATTTGTGTATTGAGTCACTCTAGCAATAGTATCGTCTTTTCATCTACGGTCCTTATTGCTTTCTTAATAAATATATGTGTTACCTAACACATTTCATTAGGATGGACGATGTGTTTGTTATTTTCCTTAGAGTTTAACTTCCTTTAGTCTCATTTGCTAGTTCTTTTCTAACAGTGTCTTAAAATTATTTTCTTCATTATTTTTGTTTAATGTTAGTATAACCAAGGCATTGACTTAATCATGCTCCCGGAGACTTATGTGAGAGGGAATCAACTAAAACTTAAAAAACTTTGATCTCTTGTGTGTGTGTGTGTGTGTGTGTGTGTGTGTGTGTGTGTGTGTGTGTGTGTGTGTGTGTGTGTGTGTGTGTGTGTGTGTGTGTGTGGGTGTT
>NC_091318.1:33153439-33283439 GCF_038502225.1 Cherax quadricarinatus | reverse complement strand
CTGAATGCTAAAGTAGGAGAAACTTTTAGAGAGGGTGTGGTAGGTAAGTTTGGGGTGCCAGGTGTAAATGATAATGGGAGCCCTTTGATTGAACTTTGTATAGAAAGGGGTTTAGTTATAGGTAATACATATTTTAAGAAAAAGAGGATAAATAAGTATACAAGATATGATGTAGGGCGAAATGACAGTAGTTTGTTGGATTATGTATTGGTAGATAAAAGACTGTTGAGTAGACTTCAGGATGTACATGTTTATAGAGGGGCCACAGATATATCAAATCACTTTCTAGTTGTAGCTACACTGAGAGTAAAAGGTAGATGGGATACAAGGAGAATAGAAGCATCAGGGAAGAGAGAGGTGAAGGTTTATAAACTAAAAGAGGAGGCAGTTAGGGTAAGATATAAACAGCTATTGGAGGATAGATGGGCTAATGAGAGCATAGGCAATGGTGTCGAAGAGGTATGGGGTAGGTTTAAAAATGTAGTGTTAGAGTGTTCAGCAGAAGTTTGTGGTTACAGGAAAGTGTGTGCGGGAGGGAAGAGGAGCGATTGGTGGAATGATGATGTAAAGAGAGTAGTAAGGGAGAAAAAGTTAGCATATGAGAAGTTTTTACAAAGTAGAAGTGATGCAAGGAGGGAAGAGTATATGGAGAAAAAGAGAGAGGTTAAGAGAGTGGTGAAGCAATGTAAAAAGAGAGCAAATGAGAGAGTGGGTGAGATGTTATCAACAAATTTTGATGAAAATAAGAAAAAGTTTTGGAGTGAGATTAACAAGTTAAGGAAGCCTAGAGAACAAATGAATTTATCAATTAAAAATAGGAGAGGAGAGTTATTAAATGGAGAGTTAGAGGTATTGGGAAGATGGAGGGAATATTTTGAGGAATTGTTAAATGTTGATGAAGATAGGGAAGCTGTGATTTCGTGTGTAGGGCAAGGAGGAATAACATCTTGTAGGAGTGAGGAAGAGCCAGTTGTGAGTATGGGGGAAGTTCGTGAGGCAGTAGGTAAAATGAAAGGGGGTAAGGCAGCCGAGATTGATGGGATAAAGATAGAAATGTTAAAAGCAGGTGGGGATATAGTTTTGGAGTGGTTGGTGCAATTATTTAAAAAATGTATTGAAGAGGGAAAGGTACCTAGGGATTGGCAGAGAGCATGCATAGTTCCCTTGTATAAAGGCAAAGGGGACAAAAGAGAGTGCAAAAATTATAGGGGGATAAGACTGTTGAGTATACCTGGTAAAGTGTATGGTAGAGTTATTATTGAAAGAATTAAGAGTAAGGCGGAGAATAGGATAGCAGATGAACAAGGAGGCTTTAGGAAAGGTAGGGGGTGTGTGGACCAGGTGTTTACAGTGAAACATATAAGTGAACAGTATTTAGATAAGGCTAAAGAGGTCTTTGTGACATTTATGGATTTGGAAAAGGCGTATGACAGGGTGGATAGGGGGGCAATGTGGCAGATGTTGCAGGTGTATGGTATAGGAGGTAGGTTACTGAAAGCAGTGAAGAGTTTTTACGAGGATAGTGAGGCTCAAGTTAGAGTATGTAGGAAAGAGGGAAATTATTTCCTAGTAAAAGTAGGCCTTAGACAAGGATGTGTGATGTCACCGTGGTTGTTTAATATATTTATAGATGGGGTTGTAAGAGAAGTAAATGCGATTGTCTTGGCAAGAGGCGTGGAGTTAAAAGATAAAGAATCACACATAAAGTGGGAGTTGTCACAGTTGCTCTTTGCTGATGACACTGTGCTCTTGGGAGATTCTGAAGAGAAGTTGCAGAGATTATTGGATGAATTTGGTAGGGTGTGCAAAAGAAGAAAATTGAAAGTGAATACAGGAAAGAGTAAGGTTATGAGGATAACAAAAAGATTAGGTGATGAAAGATTGGATATCAGATTGGAGGGAGAGAGTATGGAGGAGGTGAATGTATTCAGATATTTGGGAGTGGACGTGTCAGCGGATGGGTCTATGAAAGATGAGGTGAATCATAGAATTGATGAGGGGAAAAGGGTGAGTGGTGCACTTAGGAGTCTGTGGAGACAAAGAACTTTGTCCTTGGAGGCAAAGAGGGGAATGTATGAGAGTATAGTTTTACCAACGCTCTTATATGGGTGTGAAGCATGGGTGATGAATGTTGCAGAGGAGAAGGCTGGAGGCAGTCTAGATGTCACGTCTGAGGGCAATGTGTAGTGTGAATATAATGCAGAGAATTCGTAGTTTTTAAGTTAGGAGGAGGTGCGGGATTACCAAAACTGTTGTCCAGAGGGCTGAGGAAGGGTTGTTGAGGTGGTTCGGACATGTAGAGAGAATGGAGCGAAACAGAATGACTTCAAGAGTGTATCAGTCTGTAGTGGAAGGAAGGAGGTTTAGGGGTCGACCTAGGAAAGGTTGGAGGGAGGGGGTAAAGGAGGTTTTGTGTGCGAGGGGCGTGGACTTCCAGCAGGCATGCGTGAGTGTGTTTGATAGGAGTGAATGGAGACATATAGTTTTTAATACTTGACGTGCTGTTGGAGTGTGAGCAAAGTAACATTTATGAAGGGGTTCATGGAAACCGGCAGGCCGTACTTGAGTCCTGGAGATGGGAAGTACAGTGCCTGCACTCTGAAGGAGGGGTGTTAATGTTGCAGTTTAAAAACTGTAGTGTAAAGCACCCCTCTGGCAAGACAGTGATGGAGTGAATGATGGTGAAAGTTTTTCTTTTTCGGGCCACCCTGCCTTGGTGGAAATCGGCCAGTGTGATAATATATATATATATATATATATATATATATATATATATATATATATGTGTGTGTGTGTGTGTGTGTGTGTGTGTGTGTGTGTGTGTGTGTGTGTGTGTGTGTGTGTGTGTGTGTGTGTGAGTGTGTGTGTGTGTGTGTGTGTGTGTGTGTGTGTGTGTGTGTGTGTGTGTGTGTGTGTGTGTTGCAGAATAGGTTGGTAAAATTAGTCAATTAGCAAAAATTCATTTAAAATTTTCCCAGCTACTGGAGCACTATAACAAGGTCCTGGATGCTAAAGGATAAGCAAAATACAGATGTAGTATATACAGACTGCGAAACCTTCGACACGTGCGACCACGATGTAATAGCGCACATTCTGCATGATGAAAGAATAACATGAAAAGTTGGTAGATGGATCTCTAGCTTCCTAACCAATATAACACAAAGAGTAATAGTAAACAGAGTAAAGTCTGAGGTGGCTACGGTGAAAGCTCTGTTCCACAAAGCACAGTACTCGCTCCCATCCTATTCCTCATCCTCATATCTGACATAGACAGAGATGTAAGCCATAGCTCCGTCTCTTCCTTTGCGGATGACACCCAAATTACCATGACAGTGACGTCCATCGAAGACACCACAAGACTAAAAGCGGACATCAACCAAATCTTCAAATGGGACACTCAAAACAATATGAAGTTCAATGAAGAGAAATTTCATCTACTCAGATATGGAAAACTTGGGAAAATTAAAACTGTACCAGGGTATACAACAAATTTTAACCATAAAATAGAACGAAAAAGTAATGTAAAGGACCTGGAAGTGATAATGTCAGAGGATCTCGCCTTCAAAGACCACAACAATATATATACTGCATCTGCTTGAAAAATGATAGGATGGATAATGAGAACCTTCAAAACTATTATCCCCAAGCCTATGATGATTCTCTTCAAATCGCTTGCTCTCTCTAGGCCGAAATACTGTTGTTCACTAACTGCCTCTTTCAAGGCAGGCAAAATTAATGACCTGGAAAGTGTACAAAGAACTTTCATGGCACACATAGGTACGATAAAACACCTAAATTGCTGTGAACAGTGAAGTCCCTTGATTTGTATTCCCTGGAGTGCAGGCAAGAGAGATACATGATTATATACACTTGAAAAATCCTAGAGGGATTAGTTCCAAACTTGCACATGAAAATCACTCCCTATGAAAGCAAAAAACTCGGCAGGAGATGCAACATTCCCCCAATGAAACGTAGAGGCACCACGAGTACACTGAGAGACAACGTAATAAGTGTAAGGGGCCCAAGACTGTTCAACTGCCTCCCAGCATACATAAGGGGAATTATCAATAGACCCCTGGCTGTCTTCAAGAAGGCTCTCGACAGGCACCTGACCAGCGCCGGGCTGTGGTTCGTGTATAATCATGAGTTTTGAGTGAGTGTCCAGGTTTGGATCGATGATAAGGCTTCTGAGGCTATGTTACTTTATTTTGATTCGTGGTACACAGGCAATGTGTTTAATTCCCCTGGGGCGACCCAGAGTGCCATGCCCGTGAGGGAGAGGAGTGGAACTGTTGACTCTAAGATGCCTAGTCCCCAAGTGAGAGTGAGACAGGTCTGGATATGCCTGCCTAGAGGCCTACACTATGGTGGAAACTTTGGAAACTAGCTATGTAGGCTTACGGTCTACATTTTGCTTGACTGAAAAAAAAAAACTTGGTCTTTCTCTCTCAGGAACAGGGCGCAGAACACAAAATAAAAACATACATATACATGTGGACAAGAAAAAAAAATTCCTACAGGAGGGAAGAAAAAGAAGGGGAAGTATGCTAAACATCGTAGTCCAAGTCAGTGAGCGTCGGCGGGCGTCACTGCACGCCTTCCTGCATCTGGAAAGATGCTGCAACACTGGAGACATTACTGCAGCTGAACTGTGACGTAACAGGGTGCAGTCTCCTTTGAAACGATGTAGCAGTCATCGTGGAGTAGTCACTGCAGGGTTCACTCATCCTGGGGCACAACCTGCTGGTGCCCGCAAGTGAGGCATCATCAGTTCTGGGCAACTGAGCAGGACTTCTTCTGGCAAGCGACTCAGGAGGACATTTCTTGACTGGTACTGTCGCTGGGGCTTCCACAGCTGGCGAGAGTAGAGTGAGTCGTAGCAGAGACAACTCAGCAAAACATCTGGGAGTCGTAGAAGCATACACCATAACTGGAGTGAGTGGGCTAGCAGCCAGTGTGACATCATCTTCATGCAGGCTGCTCACTGAAGCTGTGACATGAGTCAGACAGTCACCTGCAGGCAGGGCTAATACAGCTTGACGATGTCATCCTTTCGACAGAGTTCGAGTCACAGCAGAGGTTAGTCTAAGCATCCTCAAACTGGTTTTCTACACATAACTGCACTCTGATGGTGAAGAGGTGAAGTGAAACGAGTCTCAACGGTGAGTCAAAGTAGGTACGACTCAGACGTGGCATCAACGAACGGCGACCATAAGAGCTTTCTGTTCATGGTTCATGGGGAATCAGACACTCATAAACTGACGCCTGGACTGACTAATGTCAGCTGTCAACGGCCACAATGGTGGCATGTAACATGAGGGCGTTACCAGTGGTCTCGGCTTGGACCACATTGTGGTCTGCATCCATATCTGGGGTCAGACCACACATAGGGACACAGAAAACTGCACACACCCGCACTGCATATGTGGTTACTGCATGGTTTCCACTAGCAAAATATGTTCTCTATGCAAAAATCTACATTAAGGCAATCACTAACGTAGGAGAACACTGACTGAGAGGAATTAAGACGTGAAATATCTTCTCTAAATCGTAATTAACAATACTGACACAAATTACTCACTGTGAAACTATAACACTGTGAATGTGACATCCTGTCACATTATCAGGCGTGATGGCATGAGGAATGTTGTGGGGTGACATCGCGAGGTGACATCAGGGCAGACATCGTGAGTAATGCCAGGCAGCATGGTGACGTCGCGAGGTGATGTCGTGGGGTGATATCATGAGGTGACGTTGGGGCTGACGTCCTGAGGTGACGTCTGGTAGACGTCCCGGGTGACGTCGTGCAGGCGTCACGAGGTGACGTCAGATAGCATGGTGACGTCAAAGGGTGACATCAGGCAGTGTCCAGGATGACACTGGGCAAACTTCATGGGTGACGTCGTAAGGTGATGCCAGACAGCAAATAACAGCATATGCCTTTGGACATCTGGCTTGGTAACCCACGTGGTTCACTCTACGTGGCCTTACCCACACGTGGCTTCGTGATCCATGTGGCTTTGAGTGATCTTGGACATTCGGATACACAACTCTAGAAAAGAATTCGCACTGAATTCATAGAAAAACAGCAGAGGTGAGAGTGTAGTGGTGTATGGTGGTGTGAGATGAGCTTGGGTGAGGCAGGGACTCTGCCGCTCCTACCTTCCCTACTCACAAATACGTGGAGAAACAACAACACTGGACGCACAAACACACCTCTGACTTGCTGAAATAGCCGTGCTGAGCTGAAAACAACAGCAGAACCATACAGGTGGCGATGAACACGTGGCTGAAGAACAGCGTGGGACGCTGTGAAGACCCAGGTGACGCCACGAAGATTTCTCGAGGAAAATTCAGCAAATTTCGGCCTGGATCCTGCTGATTCTGTGTCTGAATGATGAAACTTGCAGACACGACTTCAGGATAATACATAGAGAGACGGATGCTTCTTGTAGGGGGCGATGAAGTGGAGACAACACATTCGTCTTTCTTCCTCTCTCCAGGCAATCACACTGGCTGTGTCCACCACTTCTACCGTTTATAATAATTAAAATGGGTCCATCCAAGCCGGGTGGGGATCAATGATAAGGCTTCGGAGGTTACATTACTTTATTATGTATCGTGGTACACAGGCAGTGTGCGGGCATGACCCAGAGGGCCATGCCCGCGAAGGAGAGAGGGTTGGAGCTGTTGACTCAAGGATACCTGGTCGCCAAGTGAGAGCGAGGCAGGTCTGGGTATGCCTACCTAGAGGCCTGCCTCTGGTGGAAACTATGGGAACTAGCCATATAGGTTTACTGTCTACACGTATGTGAACGGCAGGCAGTAACAGCTTGGTTGATCAGACTCTGATCCACCATGAGGCCTGGTCTCAGATCGGGCTGGGGAGGAGTTAACCCCCGAAACCCTCTCTAGGTATACTCCAGGTAGGTATATTCACCTCTCCTGCAGGACTCTACCATTGTTATGCTATCACCCACCTCTCTTATAACAGCAGTGGCCTGATCCACCATTTTGCATATCGTCAGTTTCCTTCCACAAGGGTTTCACTTCTTTCTTCTGTCCCTCATGTCTTCCCATCCCCCACCATAATGGTTTTCCCTTCTAATATCCCCGTTGTCTCCTGTTTCTTCATAGTAATGGTGTCGAGACCGTTTATTCTCACATCACCCCTTTCTTCTACTAAAACCTGCTTCACCCCTTCCCCTCAAGTAAATGGTTCTCCTTCCCTCTGTCTCCTATCCCCCCCCCCACACCTCCTCTTCCTTTACAGAAATGGTTTATCCCAACCAGCATCCTTTCCCAAGCCTTCACTTTCCTCACAGTAAAGTCGTAACATAGAAACAATCATCACAAAATGTAAATTAATTGCAGACCGCTGTTATGAATCTCTGCTTCCTTGAATCACATAAAAAAATTATGTTTTCTTCAGGGCAAGTTTACCACAACACTTTCCATCGCCTTCAATTGGCGTTCAACAGTGTAGAAACTTGCTAACTTGGGAGTCCAGAGAAAGTTAGCAGAAAATTGTTAATTCTTGCGAGTTTGGCTTCAGTGAGCGAGCAGTGAGGCGAGACAAGAAGATTTACTTTACTCTGACTGACAGCAACTTGATTAGTTGTAAACGACTGCCGGCTAGAAATGAATTTTCTTTTATAGATGGTGGACTAATTTGTTCTGGATTTTTTTTTTATTTTGTGGAAAAATGTGTGGTGGAGCCACAGACTTATCCAAATATATATATATATATATATATATATATATATATATATATATATATATATATATATATATATATATATATATATATATATATATATATATATATATATATATCGGCCCTTTCCCACCAAGGCAGGTGACTCGCAAAAGAAGAAACACATTCATCATCATTCACTCAATCACTGTCTTGCTAGAGGTGTGTCTACAATACAATTAATAATGTGCAGCATTTCAACACTCCTTCAGAGCGCAGGCACTGTATTTCCCACCTCCAGGATTCAAGTTCGGCTTACCGGTTTCCCTGAATTCCTTCATAATAAAATATATACAAAAAAAAAATTCCTTCATAAATGTTACTTTCTCACACTCCAACAACACGTCAAATCATAAAAAATACTTGTCACCATTCGCTCCTGTCTAACACACTCACGCACGCTTGCTGGAAATCCAAGCCCCTCGCACACAAGACCACCTTTATCCCCTTCCTCCAACCTTTCCTAGGCCGATCCCTCCCCCCACTTCCTTTCACTACAGATTCATACGCTCTTCAAGTCATTCTGTTTCGTTCCATCCTCTCTAAATGTCCTAATCACCTCAACAACCCTTCCTCAGCCCTTTGGATAATACTTTTACTAACCCCGAACTTCTTCCTAATTTCTAAACTACGGATTCTCTGCACTGTATTCACACCACACATTGCCCTCAGACACATCTCCACAGCCTCCAGCTTTCTGGTTGCAACATTCACCATTCAGGCTTCACACCCATATATGAGCGTTAGTACCACTATAATCTCATACATTCATCTGTTTGCCTAATTGGATAACGGTGTTCATCTCCATAGACTCTTCAGTGCACTATTCACCTTTTTGCCCTCATCAGTTTATGATTCACCTCGTCTTTCGTAGACCCTCCCATCTACTAACAAGTCAGCTCCCAAATATCTGAATACATTCATTTCCTCCATACTCCCTCCCTACAATCTGATATTCAGTTTTTCATTACCTAAATTTTTTATCTTCATCACCCAACTCTTTCCTATGTTCATTTTCAATTTCCTTCTTGTGCATGAAAGGTATACAATACCGACAAGATGAAAGTTAAGACACATGTGCAACATCTGGGTATCTTTATTGTAGACGTTTCGCCATCCACAGGGAAATCCCGCCTACCAGTGACTATGCCCTATCCACTGACTCATATATAAGCCCCAGTCTTCTTGCCTGTGCTCCAGAATCTTTACTACCACGGTGTTCTCAGCACCAACTGAGGGAATGAGGCTAAGGGACTGATTACCTCATATTTTGTATATAGTTCTACTGTCTTCTAATTATGTCCTAGAATCTGTATTCATAAATCCATTGGATGGCGAAACGTCTACAATTTCCTTCTTATACAAACTGTTTCAAACTTCTCTTTAGAATCTCTCAAGAGCACAGTGTCATCAGCAAATGAGCAACTGTGACATCTCCCACTTTGTGTTAGATTCTTTATCTAGTATTCCCACACCTCTTGCCAACACCCGAGCATTCACTGCTCATACAACCCCATTTATAAATATACTGAACAACCATGGTGACATCACAAACCCTTGTCTAAGGCCTACCTATACTAGGAATTTATCTCCCTCTCTCCTACTTTAACCTGGGCCTCATCATCCTCGAAAAAAGTCTTCACTGCTTTCAGTAACCTACTTCGTATTCTGTGTATCTGCAACATATACAACATTGCTCTCCTATCCTTCATATCATACGCCTTTTCCAAATCCATAAATGCAACAAAAATCTTTTTACCCTTATCTAAATATTCTTTGTCACCAAATATCCCAACTAAAAATAAATTCCACTCTGGGATGATTTCTAATCTTTTTGTTACTTTCACAAGCACATGTAAGCTGCAGCTAAAAATTTTCCTTACATTTTTAAAATTCTATTTGCTGTAAAATTTCTTTCCCAGTGTTTGAGGACTGAGTCAGTATTCAATTTGATGCTGGCAGTCTTTTACATACTCTTTATTTTACCTTCAGCTGTGATGTGTCCTTTTGTCTGCTGAACCGATCCCTCACTGTACACATGCTGCTCCCTGGGCAGTAAGGCATTTACTTGCAAGGCAATGGTTACTTCTGTTTTAATTAAGGAGGAGTGGATTATCATTGGTCTTCCTAGTGACAGGTGTGTGCGATATCCATACAGTAAGTAGTAAGTTTGGAGGAGTGTCGATGACAAGCGTACTGCTGTTAGGGATACGCAAATAATCCTCACATAGGAGAGAGAGAAGCTTACAAAGTAAACTATTCTATCTCCTATCTGCGGGTTATTTGTGTATTGTTCCAGTTACGGTATTGTGCCTTTTTGTTCTTGTTTTTAGGGATGATCAGCTCCTTGTCTCTTTCTCTTTTAGGATTGCCCATCAAACTCCATCACTCCTTACTTTAGTATTCCCTTCTATGCCACATTCATAATGACCTGACAAAGATGTAAACAATAGACAAATACTTCTTACAGGATTATTACATAACATTCCTTCGAATACGCTAATTAATACATAATATTTAGGCTTTCTAATTTTTAAACACTTTTCTCTTATTACTTAATTTGCAAATATGACTCTCACCAACCTCTTGTCAGTGTCACTTGCAAATGTAAAACAGCTCAGATAAATTTATTTTCGAAAAAAAATCACCCTTAGAAAGTTTCATAAACTTTTTGTGGATGAGGAAATAACATCCAAGTTCGTGTGCGTTAAAACACATCTGGTGGTTATATTTGAACTACGTTCAAATATTCCATCAGGTTAGCCCCTCAAGGGAGGTTCATTGACGCTGGTGAGAAGCTCTTGATCTAGGGAATTGGATCTGTGCTCCGGTTCTCTGATTGAGTCTGAATACCTTCCCCCCCCCCACGTGCACTGTATAATCCTACGGGTTAGCGCTCCCCCATGATTATTATATTATCCATCATCCTTTGCGGATGATACTAGGATCTGCATGAGGCTGTCATCTGCTGAGGACGCGGTTAACCTCCAAGAAGATATAAACAAAGTTTTCCAGTGGGCAACGGTAAACAATATGATGTTCAATGAGGACAAATTCCAACTACTCCGTTATGGAAAACTGGAGGAGATAATAACTAGAACAGAGTATACTACTGACTCCGGCCATACAATAGAGCGGAAAAATAATGTAAGGGACCTGGGAGTAGTAATGTCTGAGGATCTCACTTTCAAGGATCACAACAGTGCCACGATCGCACGTGCAAAGAAAATGATAGGATGGATAATGAGAACTTTCAAAACGAGAGATGCCAAGCCCATGATGATCCTTTTCAAATCACTTGTTCTCTCTAGGCTGGAATACTGCTGTACATTAACATCTCCATTCAAAGCAGGTGAAATCGCAGATCTAGAGAGTGTACAGAGATCCTTTACTGCACGTATAAGTTCTGTCAAGCACCTTAACTACTGGGAACGCTTGGAAGCACTTGACTTGTACTCGTTGGAACGCAGGAGGGAGAGATATATCATAATCTACACTTGGAAAATCTTGGAAGGAATGGTCCCAAATCTGCACACAGAAATCACTCCCTACGAAAGTAAAAGACTGGGCAGGCGATGCAAAATGCCGCCAATAAAAAGTAGGGGCGCCATTGGTACACTAAGAGAAAACACCATAAGTGTCCGGGGCCCAAAACTGTTCAACAGCCTCCCATCAAGCATTAGGGAAATTGCCAATAAACCCCTGGCTGCCTTCAAGAGAGAGCTGGACAGATACCTAAAGTCAGTGCCGGATCAGCCGGGCTGTGGCTCGTACGTTGGACTGCGTGCGGCCAGCATTAACAGCCAAGTTGATCAGGCCCTGATCCATCGGGAGGCCTGGTCATGGACCGGGCCGCGGGGGCGTTGATCCCCGGAATAACCTCCAGGTAACCTCCAGGTAACCACACCGCTCAGCTGTTCTTTCATTCAATTCTCTTTCATTTTCTTGTTCATCTAATCATCTGATCACTTTCATCAAATTTTCTTCACTAAATTTTCCACAGTCTTCTCCTAAAAGAGAATTTACCAACTGTAAAACTGTCAGCATTTGAAGATTTTTCGCATCTGGGAAAATTTCAAATCCTCTATTAATTGTATAAGCAATGATCCGCTATCACGTCCGTCTTCCTGCGTAGCATGGGCCAGTAGGCCTGTTGCAGTGCTTCTTCTTTCTAATATTCATATCTACGCCACCTGTACTCATCTAGTTGAGGTTGCAGGGGTCGAGTCCAAGCTCCTGGCCCCGATGTTATGTTGTTGTCCCTTATTACTTTGATAGTAAGGTTCTCACTACATGTTCTAGTGTGGGAGTAATATTTAAATTCATGATTGATCATCCTCAGGGTCTCTGAAATGCTTTCACCAGCCCTCTTCACAGGTTATTTAAACTACCTCTGTGCTTTAATTACTAGCCTGAAAACTCAATGGACTTAAATTCGATAGAGAACGTTTGGAAAGTTATCAAGAATAAACTTCTTGTTATAAATGTCTCCTCTAAACCAAACTCTCGAGTGCCATTAAGCATGTGTGAGAGGGTACTGAGTTTTAAATCCTCCATAAATTAGCCTTTTCAATGCCTAGGATACCTAAGGAGTGCATCAAGAGAGGAAACACAGTCCTTCGAAACAGTACTGGAAGTAAGGAACCACTATATATTTCGGTAATATACATATAAAGCAATAAGTCATTTTCTGTGTGATCTGATTATGCATATTCATATTTACGACGTCTACTGTATGTATGCAATAATCCAAAGATATTTACTATCAGTGACTTTTGTCGTTATGAAATACAAAACGATATTGAATTATTATTGCTAAAGGTTCATCAGGAAATGAAGTTATTCACCCTACATGATATGCCATAAAAAGGTATGGAAGAGGACTAAAATTATCCTTATTAGATTAGCATGATAGACCCTTGTCTATTATTAAGGAAATATATATACAGCAAATTACTTTGGAGTGGTCAGAGGAACAGCAATGTAAATATCTCGAGTTAAGTGTAGCAGAGAACAACAAGTTGAATAACAAAATAATATGCAAAAAAATGGAATGTTTAATTAAAAAAATGTACTAGGAGAAAAATAGGGGCAAGAATAAAAAGAAAATGGTGCAAAGAGTAAAGAAAAATGGGAAGAGAGAATTGAGTCCATGTTGAAATCTGAGTAAACTCTTGGTAAACCACTAATTAGTTAAAGCAGAATGACATGAGAATGGCATATAGAAGGGATATGGGAGAGAATGGTGCACATGGGAGAGATGTGGAAGAGTCAAGATGGATAGAATGTTGGTCATGTGTGGAGGCTGGATTGTGGGCGAGTCGTAGGCAGACCGTGAGTGGAGCTGAGTGGGGAGACAAAAAAAAATAAAGGTATTAAAGGTAAAATAAAGAGAAAAGAAAATAGATAAAATGAGGATACAAAGAGAGGGTGAGAGAATATGGGGAAGGCTGTCTGACCCAGCTGGGAAAGGAGAGGCAGTGGTTCATGCGCCTAAGTGGAGGATGGCACGTCATACCGCAGAGTACCAAAAATGCACCCCATCCAAGGGGTCCCCAGTCAATACGTACTCTAGCTCTGCAATACTTTGTACAGAGTTAATCTACAGAACTCAGTTGAAGAGGGGACACTGAGGGGAGAGGAGTTAGAAAACATTTGTCGAGGGCAGTGAGGGGTAGTGTTGGAAGACAGTCATGGAGGGGGCAGCAAAGGGTAGGGTTGGAAGATAGTTGTGGAGGGGGCACCAGAGGGTAATGTTAGAAGACAGCTGTGGAGGGGGAAGTGAGAAGTGGTATTGGAAGACAGATGAAAGGCAGTAGGGAGGGTCTCGAAAGACACTTGTGAGTTGGGTTAGAATACAGTTGTGTAGAGCAGAGGTGGGTGTTTTGGAATAGGAATGGTATATTGGCGAGTGTGCTTGAACAAAAATGAATGTTAGTGTGCTTGAGAAAGGCATGTGAGTTACATCCGGGGTGGGTGTGTTAAAGCAGGCTAAGACGCACATCAGGAGGAAAGAGAGAGCTATAGCATTTCCATTTTGCGGAAGAGTGTGTTTGAGGAAGGACAAATGTGTTAGAGGAGAGATAGGTGTATTGGAGAGTGTGTTGGAACACTGGTCGGTGTATTAGAGAAAGGGGATGTGTAATGAAGCAAGGGTTGGGTATGTTAGAACAAGCGTGAGTGACACTCAGCAGAAGTGCATGTGTAATAGGAAGTGCAAGTGTTTTAGAGGTAGGGTATATTTGTTAAAGTAGAGAAAAGTGTGTTAGACAAGAGGTGGGCGCGTTATATCATTGGTGGGTGTGTCATAGCAGGGGTTCATGGGTTAGAGCACGGGTGGACGTATTACAACAGGGAAAAGTGTGTTAGAGCAGAGACAGGAATGTTAGAGAGGCAAGAGTGTGTTATGGCACTGGTTGGTGTGTTATAGCAGGGGTGATGGCATTACAGCAGGGGTGAGGGTGTTACAGCAGGTGGTGGGTTTGTTACAGCAGGGGTAGTTGTGTTATAGCATGGGTGGGTATGTTACAGCAGGGGTGGGTATGTTTCAGTATTACAATTTATTATGGTGGTTGTGCAAGTGAGGATGAATGATACTGCTCTTCAGAGGCTACATTCTTTATTTGGGGTCTTGACACCTCCAGGAGAGCCTTGCCTGGAAGAGAGTGACGGAGTAAATCTTGTTGACTCAAGGTTGGGTTGGCGCCAAGTGAGAGCGAGGTAGGTCTGGGTATGCCTACCTAGAGGCCTACCCTCTAATGCTAACTTTGGCAACTAGTCATGTAGGCTTACTGTCTACATTTTGCTCGGCCACCTACCCATGGTCGTCCTCGACCATGCTTGATTGAAAAACCTCTCTCTCACAGGAACAGGACACAGAACACGAAATAAAAAAACACACACAAGGCAGTGAGCCTTGACGGATATCACTGCATGCCTTCCTGTATCTGGACAGACAATGCACTAAGGTTGAGCTGTGACATAATGGAGTACGGTCTCCTCTGGAACGGTGAAGCAGTCATCATGGAATAGTTGCTGCAAGGTTCACTCATCCTGGGGGACAACCTGCTGGTGCCATCGAGTGAGGCATCGTCAGTACTCGGCGACTGGGCAGAACTTTTTTCAGACTAGCGACTCAGGAGGACATTTCTCGGCTGGTACTGTTGCTTGGGCTGTCACTGCCAGTGAGAGAGAAGTGAGTCGTAGGAGAGTCGTAGCTTCATACACCATAACTGGAGTTAGCGGGTTAGCAGTCAAAGTGACGTCATACTTTGTGCAAGCTGCTCACTGAAGCTGTGACACTACTCAGACATTCACCTGCTGATAAGGCTACTGCAGCTTGATGAATGTCATCTCCTCGACAGTTGGAATCAAAGCAGAGGTTAGTCTAAGCGCCCTCAGACTGGTTTTCTACATATAACTGCACTCTGATGATCAGGAGGTGGTGTGAAACGAGTCTCAACGGGAGTCGTAGCAGGACGGCTCAGGTGTGGCATCAACGAACGGCGAGCATAAGAGCTCTCTGTACATGGGGGCTCAGACACTCATATTCTGATGCCTGGAATGACTAATGTCAGTAGTCGAATGCTCACATTGCGGTGACATGTAACATGTGGGTGCTACCAGTGGTTTGGGCTCAGACCATTGGTAGCACCCTCACACATATCTAGGCTCAGACCAGACACCAGGGACACACGTAAAACTTGCACAAACCCGCACTGCACATGCGGTTACAACATGACTTGCAGGAACAAATGACGCTTTTCTGCTGCAACTTCGACACTAAGGCATTCACGTACATGTTGTGAGAACACTAATAATGGAACGCTGACTGAGGAATTAACACATGACATATCTTCTCTCAGTTCTTGACAATACTGCAACAAATTGCTCACTGTAAAACGATAACACTGTCGATATGATCATGTGGTGATGCAAGGCGTGATGTCGTCAGGGATGTAGTGGGTGACATCGCGAGGTGACGTCAGGGCAGACGTCCTGAGTGACGTCGGCAGCATAGTGATGTCCCGAGGTGATGTCATGGGGTGACATCATGAGGTGACGTCGGGGCAGACGTCCAGGGTGATGTCATGCAGCATGGTGATATCGCGGGGTGACGTCGGGCAGAAGTAGTGGGTGACGTCACGAGGTTATGTCTTGGAGTGGCGTCAGGCAGCATCGTTAGTGACGTCGCGAAGTATGCCAGGCAACGTCCTGGAGTGATGTCAGGCAGACGTCGTGGGTGACATCCTGGAGTGATGTCGAGAGGTGACATCAGGCAGCATGGTGACGTCAAAAGGGTGATGCAGGCAGCAGGTTGATGTCATGGGTGATGCAAGCACATGGTGACGTCATGGGTGTTGCCAGGCAGCAGACAACAGTATGTGGCCCCGAACACATGGCCCGGCAACCCACTTGGCTCACTCCATACTCCTTGTTAATCCATGTGGTCTTATTCACACGTGGTGTTGAGAAATTTTCTCCAGGAGGGGGGTATCAGCCCCCTTCAGCCCCTTTCAGCCCTTTCAGCCCTGAGGGGCCCAGCCCTCTCAGAAGGGGCAAGCATCTTGTTTACTGCTACAGCGAGTAATTGATCGCAGATGCAGTACGAGTATGCAACGTGGTCAAGTGACCGCCGCTCCTTGCAGTCCAGTGCTGCAAAGAGTATTTTAATATGAGACAGTACATCTCTTACCTTAGCAGGATAATTAAGGAAAATCCTGCTCCCACTTTATTACCATAGTAAAGATAGTGGACATTGTTGTCTATGCTTAAGACAGCAAGATTTAAACATTCTGCTTTGCCTCATGGAGGAAGTGGCAAGGAAGCAAAAGTACTAGGTCAGCTTTTCCTTTGTGCTGGGGGCAGTGACAGCGTGGGGCGCTGTGGCGTCTTCAGATTACTTTTGACTCTACTGAGAGTGACACTGATGCCAGGATAACCAACAAAGAACGATCTGTGCATTAGTGTGAACAAAGTGTCTCATAAAACACAATAAACACTTAAGAGAAGTGCGATCAGCTTCTTTAGTGATAAGATTGTGAACAATAAAGACAAATCTTGTGGAACATAGTGTACTAGTGTGCGTATTCCTAGACTATGGAAGACATGGACATCCAAGGACACTTCAGCTTCTATCAAGTCACCGATACCTGTCGAAGGTGTGAAGAACACCATAGCTCACGCTACAAGAGCAAGGTAGGTTACGAATTTCTTGTAGTACGGGGGACTGCGCCGTTCTTGAGTCGCAAAGAGTTTGTAATCAACCTATAGTCGGCAGTAAGGTGCGGACTTTTGAGTCCAAACAAGTAAGTTTGTCAGCAATCAGTGAATGAAATATGATGACATAACACCCCCTAGGGGTAATTTATTGTTTACATAATATAATCTATTCCAGCCCGTTGAGAGATGATCATGACAACAATTCAAGACCTCGTCTGCAGGGGCGGCTGTGTAGACGATTTGCTGTCTTTTATCAGCTAAGTGTTCCCTATATTTAAATCTATAAATAATAAGCTTAGCTGGTAATGTCATTTCTCAACACGTGGCTTCGTGAACCACGTGACTTCGAGTGACCTTGGGCACTTGGTTACACAGTTCTGGCAAAGAATTCACACTGAATTCATAAACAGCAGAGAGAGTGAGAGCGTAGTGGCGCATAGTGGTGTGAAACGAGAGTGGGTGGTGTACCACGAGAAAGAATCCGGCCGCTTTCTCCGCACGCCACCCACCCACTTGGAGAAACAGCAACACTGGATGCAGAGCACCACACAAACTCACCTCTGACTTACCAAAATGCCAAATGCTGAGCTGAAAAATGCCAAATGCTGAGCTGAAAAATGCCAAATGCTGAGCTGAAAACAACAGCAGAACCATACAGGTGACGATGGACATGACTGAAGAACTGTGCGGGACGCTGTGAAGACCCAGTTGATGCCACGAAGATTTCTCTAGGAAAATTCAGCAAATTTCGGCCTGGATTCTGCAGATTCTGTCTGAATGATGAAACTTGCAGACAAGACTTCAGGACAACTCACAGAAAGACGGATGCTTCTTGTATGGGGCGATGAAGTGGAGACATCGGCTTCCTTCCTTCCTCTGGGCAACACACTTGCTGCGACCGCCGATTCCACCAATATTACAATTGATTATGGTAGGTGTGCAAGCGGGGACGAATGATACCACTCTTCGAAGGTACCGTTCTTTATTTGGGGACTTGTTGCCAAGGCCCGGAGGGCCATGCCCGGGAGAAAGTGACGGAATAGACCTTGTTGACTCAAGGTTGGGTTGGCGCCAAGTGAGGGCGAGATAGGTCTGGGACTGCCTAACTGAAGGCCTACTTTCTAGTGTTAACTTTGGAAACTAGACATGTAGGCTTACTGTCTACAACAGCAGGGGTGGTTGTGTTGCAGCAGGGATGGTTGTGTTACAGCAGGGGTGGGTATGTTACAGATGGGGTGTTGTGTTACAGCAAGGGTGGGTGTTTTACAGCACGGGTGGGTTTGTTATAGCAGGTGGGGGTATGTTACAATAGTGGTGGGTATGTTACAGCAGGGGTGGTTGTGTTACAGCAGGGGTGGTTGGGTTACAGAAGCGGTAGGTATGTTACAATGGGGTGGGTGTGTTACAGCAGGGGTGAGTGTCTTACAGCAAGGGTGGGTGTGTTACAGCAGGGGCGGGTGTTTGACATCGGGGTTGGTGTGTGATATCAGGGCTGGGCGGGTGAGAAGGATGGGTGTATGATATCAGAGGTGATTGTGTCAGAGCATGGGTGGGTGTGTGACATCTGGGGTGGGCGGATGACATCAGGAGTGGGTGTGTGATATCATGGGTGGGTGTTTTGAACATGAATAAATAGAACAGATATGGATGTGTTAGAGGAATGATGGGTTTGTTAGGGGAATGATGGGTGTGTTAGGAGAATGATGGGTGTGTTAGAGGAATGATTGGTGTGTTAGAGGAATGATGGGTGTGTTAGGGGAATGATGGGTGTGTTAGAGGAATGATTGGTGTGTTAGAGGAATGATGGGTGTGTTAGGGGAATGATGAATGTGTTAGAGGAATGATTGGTGTATTAGAGGAATGATGGGTGTGTTAGGGGAATGATGGGTGTGTTAGGGGAATGATGGGTGTGTTACGGGAATGATGGGTGTGTTAGAAGAATGATGGGTGTGTTAGGGGAATGATGAATGTGTTAGAGGAATGATTGGTGTATTAGAGGAATGATGGGTGTGTTAGATGAATAATGGGTGTGTTAGAGGAATGATGGGTGTGTTAGGGGAATGATGGGTGTGTTAGGGGAATGATGGGTGTGTTAGAGGAATGATTGGTGTGTTAGAGGAATGATGGGTGTGTTAGGGGAATGATGGGTGTGTTAGGGGAATGATGGGTGTGTTAGAAGAATGATGGGTGTGTTAGGGGAATGATGAATGTGTTAGAGGAATGATTGGTGTATTAGAGGAATGATGGGTGTGTTAGATGAATAATGGGTGTGTTAGAGGAATGATGGGTGTGTTAGGGGAATGATGGGTGTGTTAGAGGAGTGATGGGTATGCTAGAGGAATGATGGGTGTGTTAGAGGGATGATGGGTGTGTTAGGGGAATGATGGGTGTGTTAGAGGAGCGATGGGTATGCTAGAGGAATGATGGGTGTGTTAGAGGGATGATGGGTGTGTTAGAGGGATGATGGGTGTGTTAGAGGGATGATGGGTGTGTTAGAGGGATGATGGGTGTGTTAGAGGAAGAGCAAAGACATGTGTGTAAGCATTGCACAATTGGAAGGGAGATGAAAGAGTGACTACGTAGTGTAGAGTCGCCTTCACCAGCAAGCCAGTGTACGTATGATTAAAGAAACCTTTCTTTGCGGGAGAAAACTTGAGAACATAGTAGTGAAGTCGCCCCGAAATTAAAAATGATAAAGCAACTTTAAACCATTATTTACTTTTCTGTTGAACGAAAGTATATATGTTTTCTGGTCATCTCTGGGAGTTTAGTTTGATCCTTATTATGGGAGAAAACTATATATATTAACTGGTGAAGTAATGGCTTTCAAGTACTCCGTATTGCGAGAACTATTAACGTGTTTGGAAGTCACTTACGAACTTACACAGAGGGTTATGAAAAACTTGCTAATGTGAACTTAGGCAGCCACGGGTTTGATCTTGCTAATGTGTGTGCAGGTAATCTTCCGTCCAGGTACTCGTTTTTTTACGAAAGTTTTTATTTAATAAACTCTTAATAATATGTACTCTTAATGTGTAATCAGCTGAGAGCATTCTTAAGTGTGAATATAAACACAGGAGGATTCAAGCTATTCCCAGCTGGGTAATATAACTAAGGCCTCCACAAAATTAAAAATATTTGTAATATACACATTACTGTAGCTGTATAAGAGCCTTTCCGGTTTTTGGCTGGGTCTGCAATCACACTCAGAATCTCTGTCATGCAATTTTGTGAAGAGGAACTAATGTTGGCATGAATTAGAGAACAGGTTCCATGAATTTGAAATATCCACCTCTGTTCATCAGACGTTCGTGTTGCAAGAGACAGTAACTGGTTGTTGTTCTTGTTCGTGTTGCAGGAGACAGTAACTGGTTGTTATTCTTGTTCGTGTTGCAGGAGACAGTAACTAGTTGCTATTCTTGTTCGTGTTGCAGGAGACAGTAACTGGTTGTTATTCTCGTTCGTGTTGCAGGAAATAGTAACTGGTTGTTGTTCTTGTTCGTGTTGCAGGAAATAGTAACTGGTTGTTGTTCTTGTTCGTGTTGCAGGAAATAGTAACTGGTTGTTGTTCTTGTTCGTGTTGCAGGAGACAGTATCTGGTTGTTGTTCTTGTTCGTGTTGCAGGAGACAGTATCTGGTTGTTGTTCTTGTTCGTGTTGCAGGAGACAGTAACTGGTTGTTATTCTTGTTCGTGTTGCAGGAGACAGTAACTGGTTGTTGCTCTAGTTCGTGTTGCAGAAGATAGCAATTGGGTGTTGTTTTTGTTCTTTGTTCTTGTTTTTGTTATTGTAGTTGTTGTTGATATTTTATATATATATTTAATTATTATTATTATTATTATTATTATTATTATTATTATTATTATTATTATTATTATTATTATTATTATTTTTATTATTATTATTATTATTATTATTATTATTATTATTATTATTATTATTATTATTATTATTATTATTATTATTATTATTATTATTATTATTATTATTATTATTATTATTATTATTATTATTATTATTATTATTATTATTATTATTATTATTATTATTATTATTATTATTATTTTCAACAAGTCGGCCGTCTCCCACCGAGGCAGGGTGACCCAAAAAGAAAGAAAATCCCCAAAAAGAAAATACTTTCATCATCATTCAACACTTTCACCACACTCACACATAATCACTGTTTTGCAGAGGTGCTCAGAATACAATAGCTTAGAAGTATATACCTATAAAAATACACAACATATCCCTCGAAACTGCCAATATACCAAACTCCTCCTTTAGAGTGCAGGCATTGTACTTCCCATTTCCAGGACTCAAGTCCGGTTATATAAAATAACCGGTTTCCCTGAATCCCTTCACTAAATATTACCCTGTTCACACTCCAACAGCTCGTCAGGTCCCAAATACCATTTGTCTCCATTCACTCCTATCTAACACGCTGTAACAGGATTTTGAATGGAAATCTGTTTAATAAACATTTTTCTCTCTAGCTAGTGGTTGTATACCGAGGGAGAAGGAGAGTGAGTTGGAGTACTAGCCTTCAGTTAGGTTAAGTAAGGTTTATCAGGAAGCATGACAAGTGTTTCCTGACGTAGGTCTTAGATGATGACCCGCCATTGAAGTTTATGGTCATCTGACCGAGGCCTTCTGCTGGTTTACCGGTCCGCCCCTTTAAAAATTATGGTCATAGATATAACCATTTGTATTGACCTTCTTCCCACGAGAGTTTCTATGAGAAACGCTAAAATGTTTTGCTAGACATCAGAAAGGTACTACAGTGCTGCCAAAGGTACAACAAAAGAAAACCTGTTCATTAAAAACTTGAAACCCTGGAATATATACTAGAAAGACATACGTAGTGGAAAAATATCACCATATTGATGAATGAGAGATATGCAACATATGGGCTGCAAGCCTTTTCGCCTGTCTGAAACACATGCAAGACATCAGGTAAATCTTACAAAATACTACGTACATTTTAAATTTCTTGTACCTATAATATTTCCATTCCAATTTGTGAGAATTGGCCTGAGAGGAAGCAGCTGGAGTGATGATAGTGAGAACCAAGATGAAATATCAACGGATTCTGAGGAAGGTTTTGCCATATTCTCTTCCAGGACTGCAACTACACTGATCATTCTCTTCCAGGTCTGCAACATCACTGATCATTCTCTTCCAGGGCTGCAACTAAACTGATCATTCTCTTCCAGGTCTGCATTCTCTTCCAGGTCTGCAACTACACTGCTCATTCTCTTCCAGGTCTGCAACTACACTGATCATTCTCTTCCAGGTCTGCAACTACACTGATTATTCTCTTCCAGGTCTGCAACTATACTGATCATTCTCTTCCAAGGCTGCAGCTAAACTGATCATTCTCTTCCAGGCCTGCAACTATACTGATCATTCTCTTCCAGGGCTGCAACTACACTGATCATTCTCTTCCAGGTCTGCAACTACACTGATCATTCTCTTCCAGGGCTGCAACTAAACTGATCATTCTCTTCCAGGTCTGCAACTACACTGCTCATTCTCTTCCAGGTCTGCAACTACACTGATCATTCTCTTCCAGGTCTGCAACTACACTGATTATTCTCTTCCAGGTCTGCACCTATACTGATCATTCTCTTCCAAGGCTGCAGCTAAACTGATCATTCTCTTCCAGGCCTGCAACTATACTGATCATTCTCTTCCAGGGCTGCAACTACACTGATCATTCTCTCCAGGGCTGCAACTACACCGATCATTCTCTTCCAGGTCTGCAACTACACTGTTCATTCTCTTTCAGGGCTGCAACTACACTGATCATTCTCTTCCAGGGCTGCAACTACACTGATCATTCTCTTCCAGGGCTGCAACTAAACTGATCATTCTCTTCCAGGTCTGCAACTACACTGATCATTCTCTTCCAGGTGTGCAACTATACTGATCATTCTCTTCTAGGGCTGCAACTACACTGATCATTCTCTCCAGGGCTGCAACTATCCTGATCATTCTCTTCCATGTCTGCAACTACACTGATAATTCTCTTCCAGGATTGGAACTACACTGATCGTTCTATTCCTCGGCTGCAACTACACTGATCATTCTGCGAATCCCGAATGCGGGAATGATTGCATGAAATTAAGTTAGAGTTTCTGAACAGTTTTAATTTAATTGTAATCTGATCCAAAATGAAGATTTTCGAAGCTAAATTACAATTTTAATTTTAGTATGATATTAAAACAATTAGTGGCAGATGGACAGAACATTACATGGGTTATAATAAACTGATGAATTTTCGATGGTTTTTTGTAGGTTGTGCAATATAGGAAATATTGTCTTTTTTTGTGAGGGTTAGTAACATGGGGAGAGAGTTTTGGGAAAGTGGGTGTGATGGAGCATTAGGGAAAGGAGCATTAGAGAAGAGAATTTACTGAGGTGGGAAGTAAGGTGTTAGAAGATCGCTATCTATAATACTTTTCTACTGTTATTATTCTCGAAGGCTCAGTAAGAGGTGTTGTTGCAGGTGTTGGGGAAGGGGCAGTGAGAAGTGGTGTTGCAATGCAGTTGATGGGAAGTGGCAATGAGAGGTGGCGTTGCAAGGCAGTTGTGAGGGAGACAACGTGTGGTTATATTGACAAACACTTATGTGGGAGACAATGTGATAGTTGTTAGAATACAGTTAGAAGGGCAGTGTTTGGTTGTTTGATAATAGTTGTTGGAGAGGGCTGTGTGGTCTGGTTGGACGACAGTTTGTGGGGTATAGCGCAGTGTTTGTAGTTGTGATGGAAAAAGAGTTGTAAATGAGATAGTGAAGAATGGTGTTAGAAAACAGTTATAATGGGCAGTGATGGATAGTGATGATGGTGGAAGTTGGTTGTGGAGGCAGTGAGCGGGAGGGGGTGGAAGATATTCAGTCCCTACACTTGCTAGCACTGTTCACCAGGCAGCCAAGACAATGTTCAGTCCCTGCACTTGCTAGCTCTGTTCACCAGGCAGCCAAGGCAATGTTCAGTCCCTGCACTTGCTATCACTGTTCACCAGGCAGCCAAGACAGTGTTCAGTCCCTGCACTTGCTAGCACTGTTCACCAGGCAGCCAAGAGAGTGTTCAGTCTCTGCACTTGCTAGAACTGTTCACCAGGCAGCCAAGACAGTGTTCAGTCCCTGCACTTGCTAGCACTGTTCACCAGGCAGCCAAGACAGTGTTCAGTCCTTGCACTTGCTAGCACTGTTCACCAAGCAGCCAAGACAATGCTCAGCCCCTGCACTTGCTAGCACTGTTCACCAGGCAGCCAAGACAATGTTCAGTTGTGGTGAATGGTTTGAAAAACCGACAAGTTGAAGATTGAAACACTTATGCAACATATGGGAAGCTTTATTCAGTAAACGTTTCACCACACAGTGGCTTCATCAGTCCAATACAAAGCAGAAAGGTGTAAGGAGAGGAGAAGTTTGAGGAAATCAGTCCCTCAGCCTGGAGTCGATGTGTTTAGTCCATCAATCTTGTAGAATGTACAGCATAGGGCCGTAGACGTGGCTTATATACTGTAGTCAGGTGAGGCGAAGCAGGAAGAGGCGGGGTCATAGTGGTACCATCCACTAGTCGAAGTAGGTCTTCGTCCAAAGGTTGGACAAGTGTTGAAGAATTCTTTGTAACAAGATCCCATGATGCTGCAGTGCCCTATGCTGTACATTCTACAAGAGTGATGGACTGAACACATCGACTCCAGGCTGAGGGACTGATTACCTCAAACTCCTCCTCTCCTTACACCTTTCTGATTTGTATTGGAATGATGAAGCCACTGTGTGGAGAAACGTTTCCTGAATAAAGATTCCCAAATGTTGCATAAGTGTCTCAACATTCAACTTGTCGGCTTTTCAAACCATTCATCACAACTGTCAGACACTGCAGCATCATGAGATCTTGTTACAAAGAATTCTTCAACACTTGTCCAACCTTTGGACGAAGACCTACTTCGACTAGTGGATGGTACCACAATGACCCCGCCTCCTCCTGCTTCTCCTCCTGCTTCGCTAGCACTGTTCACCAGGCAGCCAAGACAGTGTTTAGTCCTTGCATTTGCTAGCACTGTTCACCAGGCAGCCAAGACAGTGTTCAGTCACTGCACTTGCTAGCACTGTTCACCAGGCAGCCAAGACAGTGTTCAGTCCCTGCACTTGCTAGCACTGTTCACCAGGCAGCCAAGACAGTGTTCAGTCCCTGCACTTGCTAGCATTGTTCACCAGGCAGCCAAGACAGTGTTCAGTCCCTGCACTTGCTAGCACTGTTCACCAGGCAGCCAAGACAGTGTTCAGTCCCTGCACTTGCTAGCACTGTTCACCAGGCAGCCAAGACAGTGTTCAGTCCCTTCACTTGCTAGCACTGTTCACCAAGCAGCCAAGACAGTGTTCAGTCCCTGCACTTGCTAGCACTGTTCACCAGGCAGCCAAGACAGTTTTCAGTCCCTGCACTTGCTAGCACTGTTCACCAGGCAGCCAAGACAGTGTTCAGTTCCTGCACTTGCTAGCACTGTTCACCAAGCAGCCAAGACAGTGTTCAGTCCCTGCACTTGCTAGCACTGTTCACCAGGCAGCCAAGACAGTTTTCAGTCCCTGCACTTGCTAGCACTGTTCACCAGGCAGCCAAGACAGTGTTCAGTCCCTGCACTTGCTAGCACTGTTCACCAGGCAGCCAAGACAGTGTTCAGTCTCTGCACTTTCTAGTACTGTTCACCAGGCAGCCAAGACAGTGTTCAGTCCCTGCAGTTGGTAGCACTGTTCACCAGGCAGCCAAGACAGTGTTCAGTCCCTGCACTTGCTAGCACTGCTCACCAAGCAGCCAAGACAATGCTCAGTCACTGCACTTGCTAGCACTGTTCACCAGGCAGCGAAGACAATGTTCAGTTGTGGTGAATGGTTTGAAAAACCGACAAGTTGAAGATTGAAACACTTATGCAACATATGGGAAGCTTTATTCAAGAAACGTTTCACCACACAGTGGCTTCATCAGTCCAATACAAAGCAGAAAGGTGTAAAGAGAGGAGAAGTTTGAGGTAATCAGTCCCTCAGCCTGGAGTCGATGTGTTTAGTCCATCAGTCTTGTAGAATGTACAGCATAGGGCGTAGACGTGGCTTATATACTGTAGTCAGGTGAGGCGAAGCAGGAAGAGGCGGGGTCATAGTGGTACCATCCACTAGGCGAAGTAGGTCTTCGTCCAAAGGTTGGACAAGTGTTGAAGAATTCTTTGTAACAAGATCCCATGATGCTGCAGTGCCCTATGCTGTACATTCTACAAGAGTGATGGACTGAACACATCGACTCCAAGTTGAGGGACTGATTACCTCAAACTCCTCCTCTCCTTACACCTTTCTGCTTTGTATTGGAATGATGAAGCCACTGTGTGGCGAAACGTTTCCTGAATAAAGATTCCCATATGTTGCATAAGTGTCTCAATTTTCAACTTGTCGGCTTTTCAAACCATTCATCACAACTGTCAGACACTGCAGCATTACAAGATCTTGTTACAAAGAATTCTTCAACACCTGCCCAACCTTTGGACGAAGACCTACTTCGACTAGTGGATGGTACCACAATGACCCCGCCTCCTCCTGCTTCGCCTACTGCTTCGCCTCCTGCTTCGCTAGCACTGTTCACCAGGCAGCCAAGACAGTGTTTAGTCCCTGCATTTGCTAGCACTGTTCACCAGGCAACCAAGATAGTGTTCAGTCCCTGCACTTGCTAGCACTGTTCACCAGGCAGCCAAGACAGTGTTCAGTCCCTGCACTTGCTAGCACTGTTCACCAGGCAGCCAAGACAGTGTTCAGTCCCTGCACTTGCTAGCATTGTTCACCAGGCAGCCAAGACAGTGTTCAGTCCCTGCACTTGCTAGCATTGTTCACCAGGCAGCCAAGACAGTGTTCAGTCCCTGCACTTGCTAGCACTGTTCACCAAGCAGCCAAGACAGTGTTCAGTCACTGCACTTGCTAGCACTGTTCACCAGGCAGCCAAAACAGTTTTCAGTCCTGTTCACTAGGCAGCCAAGACTCAGTCCCTGCACTTGCTAGCACTGTTCACCAGGCAGCCAAGACAGTGTTCAGTCCCTGCACTTGCTAGCACTGTTCACCAGGCAGCCAAGACAGTTTTCAGTCCCTGCACTTGCTAGCACTGTTCACCAGGCAGCCAAGACAGTGTTCAGTCCCTGCACTTGCTAGCACTGTTCACCAGGCAGCCAAGACAGTGTTCAGTCCCTGCACTTACTAGCACTGTTCACAATGCAGCCAAGACAGTTTTCAGTCCCTGCACTTGCTAGCACTGTTCACCAGGCAGCCAAGACAGTGTTCAGTCCCTGCACTTGCTAGCACTGTTCACCAGGCAGCCAAGACAGTGTTCAGTCCCTGCACTTGCTAGCACTGTTCACCAGGCACCCAAGACAATGTTCAGTCCCTGCACTTGCTAGCACTGTTCACCAGGCAGCCAAGACAGTGTTCAGTCACTGCACTTGCTAGCACTGTTCACCAGGCAGCCAAGACAATGTTCAGTCCCTGCACTTGCTAGCACTGTTCACCAGGCAGCCAAGACAGTGTTCAGTCCCTGCACTTGCTAGCACTGTTCACCAGGCAGTAAGACAGTGTTCACCAGGCAGTAAGACAGTGTTCACCAGGCAGTAAGACAGTGTTCACCAGGCAGTAAGACAGTGTTCACCAGGCAGTAAGACAGTGTTCACCAGGCAGTAAGACAGTGTTCACCAGGCAGTAAGACAGTGTTCACCAGGCAGTAAGACAGTGTTCACCAGGCAGTAAGACAGTGTTCACCAGGCAGTAAGACAGTGTTCACCAGGCAGTAAGACAGTGTTCACCAGGCAGTAAGACAGTGTTCACCAGGCAGTAAGACAGTGTTCACCAGGCAGTAAGACAGTGTTCACCAGGCAGTAAGACAGTGTTCACCAGGCAGTAAGACAGTGTTCACCAGGCAGTAAGACAGTGTTCACCAGGCAGTAAGACAGTGTTCACCAGGCAGTAACAAGCTGCTAGCAGCAGGCAGCAGCAGCAGCAGCAGCAGCAGCAGCAGCAGCAGCGCTGGCAGCAGCAGCAGCAGCAGCAGCAGCAAGGCAGCAACAGCAGCAGCAGCAGCAGCAGCAGCAGTAGCCTCTAGCAGCAGCAGCAGCAGCAACAGCAGCAGCAGCGCAGCAGCAGCAGCAGCAGCAGGCAGCAGCAGCAGCAGCTAGCAGCAGCAGCGTGCAGCAGCAGCAGTCACCAGCAGCAGCAGCAGCAGCAGCAGCAGCAGCAGCGGCAGCAGCAGCAGCAGCAGCAGCAGCAGCAGCAGCAGCAGCAGTCGTGCAGCAGCAGTCAACAATAGCAGCATTCAGTATTACAGCAGCAGCAGCAGTAGCAGCAGTGCAGCAGCAGCAGCAGCAGCAGCAGCAGGTTGCTGCAGTGCAGTAGCAACAACCAACAGTGCAGCACTGCGCAGTAGCAGCAGCAGCATGGCAGCATATACTGACAGCAGCCAGTCGTGCCAGCCAGGTGTTGCTGATATAGTAGTACTTGTAGTAGTAGTAATTTTTTTGGTTGTTTTTGACATTTTTGCTAATGTTTACGCTGTTGTTTCAGTCGCAGTTGCTGTTTCTTCTTCTTCTTCTTCTTCTTCTTCTTCTTCTTCTTCTTCTTCTTCTTCTTCTTCTTCTTCTTCTTCTTCTTCTTCTTCTTCTTCTTCTTCTTCTTTTTCTTCTTCTTCTTCTTCTTCTTCTTCTTCTTTTTCTTCTTCTTCTTCTTCTTCTTCTTCTTCTTCTTCTTCTTCTTCTTCTTCTTCTTCTTCTTCTTCTTCTTCATCATCATGGTAGCTGGGTCGTGCATGCAGCATGCCTGGCCTCCACATTATCTCCTCAACATTGCCTATTTCTGATGAGTTAGGGAGATTAACCTGGAAGACAATAGTGACCAAGGAACGTTACCTGCATATTAGTTACCCTGAAGGGAAAGGGGAGGTTGAGCGTCCACAGTGAGGGGAAAGGGAAGGTTGAGCAACCACGGTGAGGGGAAAGGGAAGGTTGAGCATCCACAGTGAGGGGAAAGGGAAGGTTCAGCATCCACAGTGAGGGGAAAGGGAAGGTTCAGCATCCACAGTGAGGGGAAAGGGAAGGTTCAGCAATCATAGTGAAGGGAAAGGAAGGTGAGCAACCACAGTGAACGGAATAGGAGGATCAGCTGTGCTTACCCAGATTATATATATATAATATATATATATATATATATATATATATATATATATATATATATATATATATATATATATATATATATATATATATATATATATATATATATATATATATATATATATATATATATATGCAAAACAACCACTCTGAAAGAATAGAGAAATTCCAAGCGCTTTCGTGACTACTCACATTATCAAGGAACTATGAAAGTGAAGCATCCAAGGAAGCTATATAAGGGGTCGGCCAGCACCTCACTATCAGATCCCACAACGGTTAAACACGTGACGCGCGGCGAGCCAACTTGGACAGGTCCTTTGCAAAACTCACCCCCAAGCTATTTATTTGTCCAGTGTATTATTAAATTCTACCCAAATTCTATTAATTATAAATGGATCTAATTTATATAAACCAAAGGAAATATTCATATTATTGTCAAAACTGCTTTTATGAAACAAGATTCAATTATATTCCTGTCGACCATGGACTTGCTTGATACTACTTTCTCAACTTTTTGAAAATCAATTGGATGGTTAAAATCTCTTACATGAATAAATAGAGCATTGGAATCTTGTCCAGTTCTAATGCTATATTTATGTTGTTTTAATCTTAGTTCGAGATTTTTACCAGTTTGACCGTAATAAACTTTATCGCAAATTTTACAAGGAATCTTATAGACACATCCATCAGCATTTTGGGGGGAATTCTTAATCAAAAGTTTTTTTACTGTATACAACTTTAATAGAGCTAAATGGTTCAGATATGTTGATGATATTTTGTGTCTTATGCCCAAAAATGTAGATAAGTGGTGACGTGTACTTAGCTCAGAAGCAACGTGTACTTAGCTCAGAAGCAACGTGTACTTAGCTCTGTGAAGACCTGTTTGTGTGCTCTCTGTGAATCTGAACCAGGATGCCCTCTCTTGAGCAGCTTTACCAGCAGCTGAGAGAAGAACTCAGAGTTGCTAAACTGGAGATACGGCGATTAACGGAGGAGAACAAGAGGATTCGTAGTAATCCTCCTGTTGTGAGTCCCCAGGTTAAGAGGGGAGCTTGGTCAGTGGCCGGGCAACATGGAACCAAGCTGAAGATCAAGAAAACGGTTGGAGAGGCGGAAACAACGAGAAACCAGAAGACTACCGTGGAAACTTCCAACTCATTCTCAGTGCTACCTGACGAATGTGAGTGTCCTGCTGGGAATGCCACAACGAGCACCAAAGAAGCATTGGCAGACGTGAGTAAGACATCCCTAGATACCCCAACGAAGACCATCGAGAACGTCTTGACGAATTCTACAAGTGGTGTAATGCTACCTGGCGAATGTGAGTCGACTACTCGGAGCATCACGACGGACGACGCCAAGGAAGGTAAAAACATTGTTGTTGTTGGGGATAGCCAGATTAGGTACATGGATAGGGCATTCTGTTTGAAGGATAGGAGTAGGAGGCAGAGAGTGTGTTTTCCTGGGGCTGGGATGAAGGATATTGTTAGCCGTCTGGATGACATCATGAGAGGTAATGGGAGCAATCCTATTATCTGTCTCAGTGCTGGAGGCAACGATGTTGGCAGACGTAGGAGGGAGGACCTGATTAGCAGGTATAGGTCAGCAATAGAGATAATTAGGAGGAAGGGTGGGAAACCTGTCATATGTGGCATTTTGCCAAGGAGAGGAGTTGGAAATGAATGGTTGTCCAGAGCAATTGGTGTCAATTGCTGGCTGGACAAGTACTGTAAGGAAAATGCGGTAACATTCATTGACAACTGGGACCTCTTCTATGGCAGAAATGACATGTATGCCAGGGATGGGGTTCACTTATCTAGGTGTGGGGTGGGAGCACTGGCCAACGCAGTGGAGGGAGCTGTTAGGTCTTTAAACTAGGAATAGTTAGTGGTATGGGTTTTGGCGGGAAAACTGTGAAGTCGCAGGGTAGTAACATGAGTACTAGGAGAACTAGTAATAGGCAAAATGAAGTGGATATTGGAAAGCCAGTGGCACTAATTGACAAGGACAGTAATAAGTTTAGTGGAATAACAGAAAGGAGCAGGAAGGGTAAAGAGAGTGGAGGGTCCTTAAGTATATATTACACAAATAGTCGCAGTGCTAGGAATAAGATGGACGAGTTGAGACTAGTTGCTAGTGCAGGTAACATAGATGTATTTGCCATTACTGAGACGTGGTTTAATTCAAAAAGTCGGGACATGCCTGCAGAATGTCACATTCAGGGTTTTAAATTGTTCCAAGTAGATAGAAGTATCGGGAAGGGGGGTGGGGTGGCATTGTATGTCCGAGATCGCTTGAACTGTTGCATAAAAACGGGTATTAAGTCTGAAGTAACACATACAGAGTCTGTTTGGATAGAATTTTCAGAGGGGCATGAAAAATTAATTTTAGGTGTGATATACCGTCCCCCAAATTTAGATAGGGACCAAGGGAGACTACTATGGGAGGAAATTGTTAGGGCCACAAGGCACGATAATGTAGTAATTCTAGGAGACTTTAACTTTAGTCATATTGATTGGAATTTCTTGACTGGGAATTTAGAATCATACGATTTCTTAGAAGTAGTTCAGGATTGTTTTTTGAAGCAGTTTGTGACAGAACCTACAAGGGGAAATAACCTGCTTGACTTAGTTCTGGCAAACAATGAATCCCTTGTTAATAATTTAGAAGTTTCAGAGGAACTGGGTGCTAGCGACCACAAATCAATTACATTTAGAATTGAATGGAAGTATGATAGTAGGGATAACTCAGTAACAGTCCCAGATTTTCGCTTAGCAGATTACGATGGGCTTAGAGAACACTTATCATCTGTTGACTGGGGTAACGAAGAGAGCTATCAATATGACAGTTTTCTGAACACAATACATGCTGCTCAAAGAACGTTTATCCCTTATAAGGAAATTAGATCAAATAGAAATGACCCAAAATGGATGAATAATAGGCTGAAATATCTACTAGGGCATAAGAAAGGAATTTATAGGCGTATCAAAAGAGGCGAGGGTCATCTTATGAATCAGTATATTGACATTAAGAGGGACATTAAAAAGGGGATAAGAAAAGCTAAAAGGGACTATGAAATTAAAGTTGCTAGGGATTCTAAAACTAACCCAAAAAGTTTTTTCCAGGTATATAGAACAAAAGTCAGAGATAAGATAGGTCCCCTTAAAAATAACTATGGGCATCTTACTGACAAAGAGAATGAAATGTGCTCGATTTTAAATAATTATTTTCTCTCGGTTTTTACACAGGAAGACACTAATAATATTCCGGTAATTAATTTTTATAGTGGATCAGAAGAAGATAAATTATGTAACATCACAGTCACTAGTGAAATGGTTGTGAAGCAGATAGACCGACTGAAGCAAAATAAGTCACCGGGTCCTGATGAGGTTTTTTCAAGGGTTCTTAAGGAATGCAAAATGGAAGTCTGTGAACCATTAACTAATATTTTTAATTTATCTCTTCAAACAGGTGTAGTGTCTGATATGTGGAAGATGGCGAATGTAATTCCTATTTTTAAAACAGGGGACAAGTCGTTACCGTCAAATTACCGCCCAATAAGCCTGACCTCAATTGTAGGCAAATTACTAGAGTCAATTATAGCTGAGATTATAAGAAGCCATCTCGATAAGCATAGCCTGATTAATGATACTCAGCATGGATTCACAAGAGGCCGGTCTTGTCTAACTAATTTATTAACTTTCTTCAGTAAAGCTTTTGAGGCTGTTGACCATGATAAAGAATTTGATATTATTTACTTAGATTTTAGTAAGGCATTTGATAGAGTTCCGCACCAAAGACTGTTGAAGAAAGTAGCAGCTCATGGCATTGGGGGAAGGGTGCTCTCGTGGATCGAGTCATGGCTCACAGACAGGAAGCAGAGAGTGTCCATAAATGGGGTTAAATCCGAGTGGGGATCAGTTACAAGTGGCGTTCCACAGGGATCAGTCTTGGGCCCGTTGTTGTTTATAATATATATCAATGATCTTGATGAAGGAATTACTAGTGATATGAGCAAATTCGCTGATGACACGAAGATAGGTAGGATAATTGATTCAAACGTAGATGTTAGGGAACTTCAGGAGGATTTAGACAAACTTTACTCTTGGTCAGAAAAGTGGCAGATGCAGTTCAATGTAGATAAATGCAAGGTTCTGAAGCTCGGGAGTGTCCATAACCCTAGCACTTATAAGTTAAATAATGTAGAACTTAGCCATACAGATTGCGAAAAGGACTTGGGGGTTATGGTAAGCAGCAACCTTAAACCAAGACAGCAATGCCTAAGCGTACGTAATAAGGCAAATAGATTACTGGGATTTATATCAAGAAGTGTAAGCAACAGAAGTCCAGAGGTCATACTGCAGCTTTATACATCATTAGTAAGGCCTCACCTAGATTATGCAGCTCAATTCTGGTCTCCATATTACAGAATGGACATAAATTCGTTAGAAAACATTCAGCGTAGGATGACTAAATTAATACATAGCATTAGAAATCTTCCTTATGAAGAAAGATTGAAGACTCTTAAGTTACATTCACTTGTTAGACGAAGAATGAGGGGAGACCTGATCGAAGTGTATAAGTGGAAGATAGGTATTAATAAAGGGGATATTAACAAGGTCTTGAGGATATCTCTCCAAGAGAGAACCCGCAGTAATGGATTTAAATTAGATAAGTTTAGATTTAGAAAGGACATAGGAAAGTATTGGTTTGGAAATAGGGTAGTTGATGAGTGGAACAGTCTACCTAGTTGGGTTATTGAGGCTAGGACTTTGGGTAGTTTCAAATTTAGGTTGGATAAGTACATGAGTGGGAGGGGTTGGATTTGAGAGGGGCTTGCACATCGGAGCTTGTTTCTTGGGTGGCATTGAAAATTGGGTTGGTCAAATGTTTGTTAGTGGGATGAATTGTAAAGGACCTGCCTAGTATGGGCCAACAGGCTTGCTGCAGTGTTCCTCTTTTCTTATGTTCTTATGTTCTCTCGAACTAAGTATAGCTAGAACTGGACAAGATTCCAATGCTCTATTTATTCATGTAAGAGATTTTAACCATCCAATTGATTTTCAAAAAGTTGAGAAAGTAGTATCAAGCAAGTCCATGGTCGACAGGAATATAATTGAATCTTGTTTCATAAAAAGCAGTTTTGACAATAATATGAATATTTCCTTTGGTTTATATAAATTAGATCCATTTATAATTAATAGAATTTGGGTAGAATTTAATAATACACTGGACAAATAAATAGCTTGGGGGTGAGTTTTGCAAAGGACCTGTCCAAGTTGGCTCGCCGCGCGTCACGTGTTTAACCGTTGTGGGATCTGATAGTGAGGTGCTGGCCGACCCCTTATATAGCTTCCTTGGATGCTTCACTTTCATAGTTCCTTGATAATGTGAGTAGTCACGAAAGCGCTTGGAATTTCTCTATTCTTTCAGAGTGGTTGTTTTGCATATTTTGAAATCACCTGTTTACTGTGATCTTATTGCATATATATATATATATATATATATATATATATATGTATATATATATATATATATATATATATATATATATATATATATATATATATATATATGTATGTAATATACAGATGCAGGATGACCCATAAAAGAAGAAACACTTCTATCGTCATTCTGTACATCGCTGTAATGCCAGGAGTACGCCTACACTACAGTTTAAAACTGCAAGAACTCATGGACTCAAGTCCGGCTAACTGGTTTCCCTGAATTCCTTCATAAATGTTACTTTGTTCACACTTCAACAGCATGTTAACTCATAGAAACTATTCGTTTCCACTCCAATCTAACACACTCTGGCATGCTTGCTGAAAGTCCAAGCCCATCGCACAGAAAACCTTCTTTACCCCGTCCCTGCAACCTTTCTAAAGACGACCTTTTCCCCGCCTTCTTTACACTGCAAATTTATATGCCCTTCAAGTCATTCTATTTTTTTCCATTCTCTTTTAAAGTTGAAACGTCCTCAACTACCCTTCCTCTGCCCTTTGGATAATACTAGTAGAAACCTCACACTTACTTCTTATCTACAAGCTATGGATTCTCTGCATTATGTTAACACCACACATTGCCCTGAGACACGACATCTCCACTGCCTCCAGCCTTCTCCTTGTTGCAACATTCACCACCTATGCTTCACACCCATATAAGAGCCTTGGTACCACTACACTCATAAATTCTGGGTTGTAAATGATGTGATGCTTTATTGAAAATTGGTCTGGTTAAAATGATGATAATAGCGAAGCTGCGTGTAAAACAGAATATACACTGTTGATGATTTATCCATTGTAAAATACATGGTATTTGGAACCAACTGAAGTAACATGTAGAAATAGCTGAAAAAAGTATTATTTGGCAGTTACAGTTAAATAAATCTACATTAGACATACCATGGAACGGGTGGGGCTTAAACCCATGGCGAGTGAGTCGTAAAGCAACAGGCCAGTGCGTAAGCCACTGGGCCAGCTGTATTTGACCTCCATAGAGATGGACAAGTGAAGAACGAGGGGAGTGTATCTTGGTTCATTATTGTATTTGCAAGTGATTCATGGGAAACGTGTGAAAAGTTAAAAATACATTGGATCTCTATGAAGAGGTAAGGAATCTTATTTTGAGTGAATGTAAGTCTTAAGTAAGTAAACTCTTTATTTTTTATACAAATTAATTTTATAGGCATAGAAATGTTATCTTACCTTAGCTCATTTCAAAGCCTCGCCCTATGTAAGATACGCTACTACCCCACAAGATGCGACCCACACCAGTCAGCTAGCATCCAGGTGCCTACTTAGTACTAGGTGAACAGGGGCAGCAGGTTAAAGGAAACATGCCCAACGTGTCCAGCCGTACTGGGGATCGAACACCAGACAATCATCGTGTGAGCTGAGCGCACTAACAACCAAGCCACAGTTGATAACGGTTGATGGTGGTTCTATCATTAAAAATCATCAGAATTGGCGAAATGGATTATTGATGAACAAACTGATGGAGGTGTAGAATACCTGGCAAGTGATGGGAAGCATAAGTAATGACAGTCTCCTGTATCCGAAAAGCTGCAATGATATTTAAGGTGTATTTCAATAAAAGGTATGAGTTTCTTGTATACTTTAACATTGGTACAAAGTATATTGTTGAAGTATGAACGTTATATTTCACATGAGGATGAAGGTATGCGTTATTTGATAAGTCTTGGTGTATCCGCATTGTAATACCTGTGTGGGTAGGTTCGTAGGTGGAGGAATGTGGGTAAGAATCCAGAGGATTCTAATGAAACTGAATAAGCAAGGGGTTCCTTAAACATTTTACATTTAAAATATATTTTTTAATCTAGTAAGAAAAGCCCACATTTATTTGAGCATCTCAAAAGAGGATCAAATTTCAATTATGAGAACGGAGGTAGGAAATAGATATTTATTCTTGTGCACCTTGAACGAGATAGTGTGAAGTGCCTCGCATGAGCCAGTAGGCCTGCTGCAGTGTTCCTTCTTTCTTATGTTCTCACATGAGAAGAATAACAGAGTTGGGAATGTGAGTGGAATTATTATTATTATTATTAACACACTGGCCGATTCCCACCAAGGCAGGGTGGCCCGAAAAAGAAAAACTTTCACCAACATTCACTCCATCACTGTCTTGCCAGAAGGGTGCTTTACACTACAGTTTTTAAACTGCAACATTAACACCCCTCCTTCAGAGTGCAGGCACTCTACTTCCCATCTCCAGGACTCAAGTCCGGCCTGTCGGTTTCCCTGAATCCCTTCATAAATGTTACTTTGCTCACACTCCAACAGCACGTCAAGTATTAAAAACCATTTGTCTCCATTCACTCCTATCAAACACGCTCACGCATGCCTGCTGGAAGGCCAAGCCCCTTGCACACAAAACCTCCTTTACTCCCACCCTCCAACCTTTCCTAGGCCGACCTCTACCCCGCCTTCCTTCCACTACAGACTGATACACTCTTGAAGTCATTCTGTTTCGCTCCATTCTCTCTACATGTCCGAACCACCTCAACAACCCTTCCTCAGCCCTCTGGACAACAGTTTTGGCAATCCCGCACCTCCTCCTAACTTCCAAACTACGAATTCTCTGCATTATATTCACAACACACATTGCCCTGAGACATGACATCTCCACTGCCTCCAGCCTTCTCCTCGCTGCAACGTTCATCACCCATGCTTCACACCCATATAAGAGCGTTGGTAAAACTATACTCTCATACATTCCCCTCTTTGCCTCCAAGGACAAAGTTCTTTGTCTCCACAGACTCCTAAGTGCACCACTCACCCTTTTCCCCTCATCAATTCTATGATTCATCTCATCTTTCATAGACCCATCCACTGACACGTCCACTCCCAAATATCTGAATACATTCACTTCCTCCATACTCTCTCCCTCCAATCTGATATCCAATCTTTCATCACCTAATTTTTTTGCTATCCTCATAACCTTACTCTTTCCTGTATTCACTTTTAATTTTCTTCTTTTACATACCCTACCAAATTCATCCACCAACCTCTGCAACTTCTCTTCAGAATCTCCCAAGAGCACAGCGTCATCAGCAAAGAGCAACTGTGACAACTCCCACTTTATGTGTGATTCTTTATCTTTTAACTCCACACCTCTTGCCAACACCCGAGGATTCACTTCTCTTACAACCCCATCTATAAATATATTAAACAACCACGGTGACATTACACATCCTTGTCTAAGGCCTACTTTTACTGGGAAATAATCTCCCTCCTACATACTCTAACTTGAGCCTCACTATCCTCGTAAAAACTCTTCACTGCTTTCAGTAACCTACCTCCTATACCATACACCTGCAACATCTGCCACATTGCCCCCCTATCCACCGTCATACGCCTTTTCCAAATCCATAAATGCCACAAAGACCTCTTTAGCCTTATCTAAATACTGTTCACTTATATGTTTCACTGTAAACACCTGGTCCACACACCCCCTACCTTTCCTAAAGCCTCCTTGTTCATCTGCTATCCTATTCTCCGTCTTACTCTTAATTCTTTCAATAATAACTCTACCATACACTTTACCAGGTATACTCAACAGACTTATCCCCCTATAACTTTTGCACTCTCTTTTGCCCCCTTTGCCTTTATACAAAGGAACTATGCATGCTCCCTGCCAATCCCTAGGTACCTTACCCTCTTCCATACATTTATTAAATAATTGCACCAACCACTCCAAAACTATATCCCCACCTGCTTTTAACATTTCTATCTTTATCTCATCAATCCCGGCTGCCTTACCCCCTTTCATTTTACCTACTGCCTCACGATAATAAAGAATGAATAAAGGATTGCAGAAACTGTGATGTAGAACTATGATGGGATATATGTATTAGAGCACATCATCAATTTAATGAGTATGATATTCTCATCATCCAAAAAAGCTGCTGTACCCACACGTGGGGAGAACTTTCAAAATTGCTCGATATTTTTCAGTGATTAGGTGAGTTTTCTTTTAACGAAAATTCATAATGATACCATTTATTTATAAGTTTGTGTGTGTGTGCTAACCTAACTGCTCACCCAATTGTGGTTGCAGGGTTGAGTCATAGCTCCTGTCCCCGTCTCTTCACTGGTTGCCATTAGGTCCATTCTTTCCCTGCTCCATGAACTTTGCCATACCTCATCTTAAACCTATGTATTTATCCTGCCTCCACTACATCACTTTCTAGATTGTTCCACTTCCTGACAACTCTGTGACTGAAGAAATACTTCCTAACATCCCTGTGACTCGTCTGAGTCTTCAACTTCCAATTTTGACCCCTTCTTACTGTGTCCCATCTCTGGAACATCCTGTCTTTGTCCACCTTGTCAATTCCTCTCAGTATTTTGTAAGTCGTTATCATGTCCCCCCTATCTCTCCTGTCCTCCAGTGCCGTCAGCTCGATTTCCCTTAACCTCTCCTCTAAGGACATTCCCATTAGCTCTGGGACTAGTCTTGTTGCAAACCTTTCCACTCTAATTTCTTGACCTTCTTGACCAGGTGAGGTTTCCAGACTGGTTCTGCATACTCCAGTATGGGGCTGACATACACAGTGTACAGAATCATGAAAGATTCCTTACTGAGGTGTGGGAATGCTGTTCTTAGGTTTGTCGTGCGCTTATATGCTGCAGCAATTATTTGGTTGATGTGCGTCTCAGATGTGCTCGGTATTATACTCACCCCAAGATTCTTTTCCTTGAGTGAAGTTTGCAGTCTTTGGCCCCCTAGACTGTACGGTTTCTGCGGCCTTCTTTGCCCTTCCCGGATCTTCATGACTTTGCACCAGATGGGATTAAACTCCAGAAGCCAGTTGCTGGACCAGGCTTATAGCCTGTCCAGATCCCTTTGTAGTCTTACCTGATCCTCATCCGATTGAATTCTCCTCATTAGTTTCACATCGTCTGCAGTGACACTTCTGAGTCTATCCCTCCCGTCATGTCGTTCACATACACCAGAAACAGCATCGGTCCTGGGACTGACCCCTGAGGGATCCCCTTTTTCACAGGCGCTCACTCTTACACCTCGTCACGTACCATTGTTCGTTGTTGCCTACCTGTCAAATATTCTCTGATCCATTGCAGTGCCTTCCCTGTTATACCTACCTGATCCTCCAGCTTTTATACTAACTTCTTGTGGGGAACTGTGTCAAAAGCCTGCATGTTTGTGTGTTTGTGTGTTTGTGTTTGTGTGTTTGTGTGTGTGTGTGATTGTTACAAACTATGTTAGTATTATTATTCTGAATTAAAGAGAGTCTTTTAATTAATGTTAGACTGGTCGATAACACAGTTTAATGTCTGCTATAATTTGAAGCTGTGCTAGACTAGTACAAATATAACAGCTAAGAGTGAGAGGATTATGAGGCTGTGTTAATGAAATATCTATAGCATATTTATAGGTGTAATTTCTACTTGAGTAGGTATAGGTGACTGCGGTAGATTCTGTATTTCTTATTACTGAGAAATCCCAGAGGGATAGCAGACCTGGATAATCCAAAATCCCACCTTTGGAGACAGAAGACCCTACGTAAACATGTATCTATAAACTTTTTATTCATGGAACAAAAAAAATGGTTGCATCTTTAACACAAAGTGGAAACTGTCACAGTTGCTCTTTGCTGATGACACTGTGCTTTTGGGAGATTTTGAACAGAAGTTGCAGAGGCTGGTGGATGAATTTGGTAGAGTATGTAAAAGAAGGAAATTGAAAGTCAATATGGGAAAGAGTAAGGTGATGAGGATAACTAAACAATCAGGCAACGAAAGATTGGATATCAGGTTGGAGGGAGAGAGTATGGAGGAGGTGAATGTTTTCAGAAGTTTAGGAGTGGACGTGTCAACAGATGGGTCTGTGAAAGATGAGGTGAATCATAGAACTGACGAGGGAAAAAAAGGTGAGTGGTGCATTGAGGAGTCTATGGAGACAAAGAACTTTGTCCATGGAAGCAAAGAGGGGAATGTATGAGACTATAGTTGTACCAACGATCTTATATGGGTGTGAAGCATTGGTGGCGAATGTTGCAACAAGGAGAAGGCTGAGGAGGGGTTGTTGAGGTGGTTCAGACATGTAGAGAAGATGGAACAAAATAGAATGGCTTCGAGAGTGTATAAATCTGTAGTGGAGGGAAGGCGGGCTAGAGGTCGGCCTAGAAAAGGTTGGAGAGAAGGGGTAAAGGAGGTTTTGTGTGTGACGCGCTTGGACTTTCAGCAAGCATGCTTGAGCGTATTAGATAGGCGTGACTGGAGACAAATGTTTTTTTTTGGACTTGATGTGCTGTTGGAGTGTAAGCAAGGTAACATTTATGAAGGGAGTCAGGGAAACCAGCAGACTGGACTTGATTCCTGGAGATGGGAAGTACAGTGTCTGCACTCTGAAGGAGAGGTGATAACGTTTCAATTAGGATAAACCTAAGCATTCTCTAGTTATGTGAAAATCAATTCAAGAAAATCGACAATTTAAAAATGACTTAAAGTAAATGCCAAGATATCTTTTAATAACTCTCATCAATACTGACAGTTCGACTCTAATCTGAAAAAGGAATTCTCCAGTAATTTCTCTCAGTCCAACTATTCCAAGTTGATTTCAACAACTTCATAAAAAATCCCAATTTCCACCTAAAGTCTAAAGTTTTGGAGCGTCCTTCTTCGCATGAAATACATCACTGTTAACATTATGAAGCCGATAAAACGAGGCCTTCTAGAGTTACTGAATGAAAATCATTATCGCACTTTAATTAAATTAACAAACTGGGACATGTGTTTTCCAATAACAAGGGACAAATTGGGACATATGTATTCCAATAACAAAGGACAAATTGGGACATATGTACTCCAGTAACAAGGGACAAATTGGGACATGTGCATTCCAATATCAGGGGCCAAATTGGGACATATGTATTCCAGTAACAAGGGACAAATTGGGACATGTGCATTCCAATATCAGGGGCCAAATTGGGACATATGTATTCCAGTAACAAGGGACAAATTGAGACATGTGTATTACAATAACAAGGGACAAATTGGGACATGTGTATTCCAATAACAAGGTGAACAATGCTGTCTGGAAGACACACCAGTTGTAAAGTCTGAGGCGCCTTAGAACATGGCGCGAATTGTTACTGGATTTTATAACTGCCTGTTAATTATATATTCAACTTACAGCTGTGGATGCCGGTATGTTGTGTCAGCAGTGCTATTGTACCAGCAGTGCTGCTGTGCCAGCAGTGCTGCTGTGTCAGCAGTGTTGCTGTGTCAGCAGTGCTGTTGTGCCAGCAGTGGTGTTGTGCCGGCAGTGGTGCTGTGTCAGCAGTGTTGCTGTGTCAGTAGTGTTGTTGTGCCGGCAGTGGTGTTGTGCCAGCAGTGTTGCTGTGTCAGCAGTGCTGTTGTGCCAGCAGTGGTGTTGTGCCGGCAGTGGTGCTGTGTCAGCAGTGTTGCTGTGTCAGTAGTGTTGTTGTGCCGGCAGTGGTGTTGTGCCAGCAGTGTTGCTGTGTCAGCAGTGCTGTTGTGCCAGCAGTGGTGCTGTGCCAGCAGTGGTGCTGTGCCAGCAGTGCAGCTGTGCCAGCAGTGCTGCTGTTCCAGCAGTGCTGCTGAGTCAGCAGTGGTGCTGTGCCAGCAGTGCTGCTGTACCAACAGCGCTACTGAGCAAGAGGTGCTGCTGTGCAGCAGTGCTGCTGTGCCAGCAGTGCTGCTGTACCAACAGTGCTACTGTGCCAGCAGTGCTGCTGAGTCAGCAGTGCTGCTGTGCCAGCAGTGCTGCTGAGTCAGCAGTGCTGCTGTGCAGCAGTGCTACTGTACCAACAGTGCTACTGTGTCAACAGTGCTGCTGTGCCAACAGTGCTGCTGTGCCAACAGTGCTGTTGCTACCTTACTAAAATAATATAAATACAGTGAACATTTTTACGGTATTTTTTGAGAATTTAAAAAAAATATAAATACTCAACTACAAGGGAAAAGTTTTTGCATCGTATTTTGAAATCTAATAAAATTTTATATTGATTTACACAGTATTTTTAACATCTTGCTTTTATTCTTGTTATGACAGTTACCTGTTAAAAGTGTGTTACACTATGTAACACAGTGTTACAATATGTAACATAGTGTTACAATATGTAACATTGTGTAACACTATGTAACATAATGCTACACTGTGTAACATAGTGTTACACTATGTTACACTATGTAACATAGTGTTACACTATGTAACATAGTGTTACACTATGTAACATAGTGTTACACTATGTAACACAGTGTTACAATATGTAACATAGTGTTACACTATGTTACACTATGTAACATAGTGTTACACTATGTAACATAGTGTTACACTATGTAACATAATGCTACACTGTGTAACATAGTGTTACACTATGTTACACTATGTAACATAATCACATGCACAGTGGAACGTTTTTTTGTGCAAATTGGTTTATAACATATTTTCCATGTTAGTCTTTCTTGATTTGTAGCTCCTGGTCCTCTTAAGGGTGTTGATCTAAATCTCCCGGACCTTCTGTATGTCTTAAGCAATATCTGCGACGAGCTAAAACTCCTCGTCTCCGTCGATGGTGTTGAAGCCTACTACATGGTCTTAAAGAGTTTAGCTGACTCTCCTCTGCCTCTTGAAGGTCTGAGGGGTCGAGTACAGTGTCTCTCGCGCGCACTGAACTACAGGATGCTGCAGTAATGAGTCTTGGGCGTTATCCTCGCATCATACAGTGAAGGCAATACATTTGGTTCTCTGAAAGTAGGACATAATCTTGCATGATATCCAACGCTAGGAGTCACTGCTGGGGCACTGTTATCTCGAAAATAATAAATATTTTTTTCTTAAAAGATTGCAAAGCATTAAAAATTGGAATATAACTTCGAAAAGACGAATTAAAAATAATAAACTAACCCTTTTATGTGGCACTGAGTTCTGACAATATTTTTTATTTCTGTTGTGCAGCAAAAATTCGTGCCATCTACAGATCCTGTATGTGTTGGTGGGGTTAAATAATAGCTCCAGAGGTACAAGACGTACAGGGTGTTGAGCGTACATGATACCGAGGATATCTCTTTCAAATCGCTCAGCGTCTGAACAAATCCAGCATTAAATGTTTTCATGTTATATCAGAACTAAAAAAAATATGTAATATCCCATTTTTTATGCTCAGCAATTTCCAGATGGTATTATGTATCTCTAGATATCATAAGGATTATTAAATGTTACCTGGTGTTGTCGTGTGTTGTCAAGCAGCAGGTATATCTTAAGGGGCATGTCACTTCCCCTGTCTTCTAATATGTTATTTCTCCTCTATAAAGTATCCTGTTCATAATTACTATCGCCTTTGCTTAATCTGTTTCGTAAGGTGAAGTCCAGGATCTTTCCTTAATTCATGGTATAACTTAACAAATCTCTGAGGCTAATTGTGTTGAAGAGGTCAGCAACACGATTGTATTCAAAGATTTGTTAAGTTATACCATGAATTAAGGGAAGATCCCAGACTTCACCTTACGAAAGTAATCAGAGTAAATGCGATAGAAATTGTGGACAAGGTAGATTATAGTGGAAAAATAAACATATTAGAAGTCAGGGAAACTCACGCACCATGTAAGGCTAAGGCGTGTCTAAGAATTACAAGCTTATGTGTATTTACAGAGACGGTGCCGGTACTGCTACTGGTGGGTGGTGTGGTGGCACTGGTGGTCGTGGCTGTGGTTGTAGCATCCCTCGTACTCTGCAACAAGCGGCACTCCACAATTAAAGGTAAGAGAGAGAATGAGAACAGATAAAATACTACCTAGTGCTACTGGCTCTCAGGATACCTGGAGTATACTTGGAGAGGGTGTCGGGGGGTCAACGCCCCCTCAGCTCGGTCTGCTGTGACCAGGCCTCGCGAGATAGATAGCTAAATAGGAAGGTATCTCCTGCTATTGCGGCACCGCCGTACTGGGGACGTGAGGCCGCGGCTTCACTCGTCGCTACAGTTTATTGTACGAAAATCAGGCAATTTTTAGTTGCGTTCCCCTGATTGGCGTTTCTGATTGGCCCTTGGTGTGTCGAGATTAAATGTATTAATTACATTTATCATAAAAGTTAAAAATCAACGATATGCATACTTGAACCTGGTAGATCAAGGGGTAAATGCAATATAGCAATAATGCAAAATATAAACACAATAGGAAATGTGCGAAGAAATACAAAATTAATCAACAGTGTGTGGAAATGAAAAAAATATTATCCCAGTGGGTAGCAACAAGCAATCACTAATATACCAGACTAGATGAAGAGAAATAAAAAAAACGTCTCATAACAGACGGTCAGACTTCCCAGTAAACTCCAGTGGCTCAGTCAACACTGGTAGTAAACATACATAAGACAGGTAACACTGACCAGTAGCAGGAACATCCAGGCACACATTAACTGGGTTAAGTAATATCACCTGTGACAGGTAACACTCACAAGTAACAGGAACATAAAAGTACACATGAACTAGGTTAAGTAACATTACCTGTGACAGGTAACACTGACCAGTAACAGGAGCATCAAGGCACACATTAACTGGGTTAAGTAACATCACCTGCGACAGGTAACACTCACAAGTAACAGGAACATACAGGTACACATGAACTAGGTTAAGTAACATCACCTGTGACAGGTAACACTCACAAGTAACAGGAACATACAGGTACACGTGAACTTGGTTAAGTAACATCACCTGTGACAGGTAACACTCACAAGTAACAGGAACATAAAGGTACACATGAACTAGGTTAAGTAACATCACCTGTGACAGGTAACACTCACAAGTAACAGGAACATACAGGTACACATGAACTAGGTTAAGTAACATCACCTGTGACAGGTAACACTCACAAGTAACAGGAACATACAGGTACACATGAACTAGGTTAAGTATCATCACAGGCAACACGAGATAAAGCCTGGCAGAACAGAATGGAATAAAAAGGAACAAACAAAGGAATGTATAAGAAGAACAGCAATAAGATAGTAAATAAGAAATAAAACATAATGGAAAGTTGGTACTTGGTATAAGTAAAAAATATTAGGACAGAGAAAAAGTGAATAAATTAGATGAAAACAGTTAGAAAAATGGAATGATAAGAAGAAACAATGAAGGTAAAATGCATAACCAACTTTTATAAAGAATGTTAGAGAAAGAGACAGAAATCTGTGGTACAGACGTAAGAGTTAAGAAAACTTACAAGGAGCAGTAGAAATAAAAATAAGAATGGGAATTGGGAATGAATTGAGATGCAATTCCTGCCAACCTGTTTCACCTGCATATATTAATGTTACAGCCTACTTAACGAAGGTCTATAAGGAACCTAAACTGTGCTATGACATGTAAGAAAAAAAATAAATTCCTGAGTTGACAATACTATTTCGTACAACTTAAAGAGAGACCGAAAATTAAGATACTTGCAACAACTTCCAAAATACGAAAATCCCAGTGAGACAATGTTACTAAGACAGTAACACGACACAATAATTAAATTCACCACCAACCAGGAGACCTTAACATATTGTAACTATGGAGAAGAAATATATGAGCTCTTCCTCTCACTTAAAGTGGCAGTCCAAGAGTGACGTCCCAGGCCACTTGCTCACACTTACTCTGGCTAGTGAGGCAAGTCAAGAATGACCTCCCAGGCCTCCTGCTCACACTTACTCTGGCTAGTGAGGCAGGTTAAGAATGACGTCCCAGGCCTCCTGCTCACACTTACTCTGGCTAGTGAGGCTGGTCAAGAGTGACGTCCCAGGCCTCCTGCTCACACTTACTCTGGCTAGTGAGGCAGGTTAAGAATGACGTCCCTGGCCTCCTGCTCACACTTACACTGGCTAGTGAGGCAGGTTAAGAATGACGCCCCAGGCCTCCTGCTCACACTCACTATGGCTAGTGAGGCAGGTCAAGAATGACGTCCCAGGCCTCCTGCTCACACTTACTCTGGCTAGTGAGGCAGGTTAAGAATGACGTCCCAGGCTTCCTGCTGACACTTACTCTGGCTAGTGAGGCAGGTCAAGAATGACGTCCCAGGCTACTTGCTCACACTTACTGTGGCTAGTGAGGCAGGTCAAGAGTGACGTCCCAGGCCTCCTGCTCACACTTACTCTGGCTAGTGAGGCAGGTCAAGAATGACGTCCCAGTCCTCCTGCTCACACTTTAGATAGTGAGGTAAGACAAACTTCTCAAAATTACTTCTCAGATACTCATAAAGTAATCTGAATGAAAATAAATCTTTATTTCACTAACTAACTATATCAGTTTAACTCCTTGACTTTAATGAAGTGCTTTTGAGTCTTAGAATTGAAGCTTTCCTCCACTTCCTTGGATCAAACCTGGCCACCTGGTCAGATACAAAAGGCATCATAACGGGATTCCTTAACTACATGTACTTTACTGTAATATTCACTTACATCATGACTACACTAACAGCCACATTTAAAACAGGCGAAATTGCAGATCTTTAGAATGTGCAGAGAACCTTCAATGTTCGTATAAGTTCAGTCAGGCATCTAAATTACTGAGAACGTTAGAAGGCCCTTGATCTGTACTTCATGGAACTCAGACGAGAAATATACGTCATACTTTGCACCTACAAAACCCTAGAGAGACTGATCCCAAACCTGCACACAGAAATCACTCCCTACGAAAGCTAAAGACCCTCCAGACGGTGCAGAATACCCCCAGTGAAAACCAGGGTTGCGTTGAGTACGTTAAGAGGTAATACGAGACCCAAGATTGTTCAACAGCCTCCCATTATAACAACAGTCCCTCGACTGTCTTCAAGAGGGAACTGGAGAGATAGCTAAAGTCAATTCCCGATCAGGTGGGCTGTGGCTTGTACATTGGAGTGCATGCGGCAGGCAGAAACAGCCTGGTTGGTAAGGCCCTGATCCACCGGGAGGCCTGGTAATGGACAGGACCACGGGGGTGTCGACCCCCAAAACACCCTCCAGGTAGACTCCAGTATGTAAACGCTTCCCTTACTAGTTAAAATAACTGCTCACTTAACAAACAATTTCTTTACACACAAGTCTCATTACAACATATTCTTTACATCACAAAATGGCTCAACTATTGTAGCATCTATTGGAACATGGCACGTAGAAAAAGAATTCTCTTTAACAGAAGAATTACCCTATTTCTGCGTTAACTGGCAAACATTACACACGACCGTCTCAATGAAGCTAATCAATACATATTGACCTCCAAATTATACATTACCCCATTCCTTTCTCATGTCCTAAAATACTTCAGAGTTTCTGAACACTCTACCGAAGAACATAATGCATATTTGAATATTTAGGATAGGTTTGGTTAAGTTAAGTTAGGTAAAGTTAGGTTAGGTTAGGTTAGGTTAGGTTAGGCTAGGTTAGGTTAGGTTAGGTTAGGTTAAGTTAAGTTAGGTTAGGTTAGGTTAGGTTAGGTTAGGTTAAGTTAAGTTAAGTTAAGTTAGGTTAGGTTAGGTTAAGTTAGGTTAGGTTAGGTTAGGTTAGGTTAAGTTAAGTTAAGTTAGGTTAGGTTAGGTTAGGTTAGGTTAGGTTAGGTTAGGTTAGGTTAAGTTAAGTTAAGTTAGGTTAGGTTAGGTTAGGTTAGGTTAGGTTAGGTTAGGTTAAGTTAAGTTAGGTTAGGTTAGGTTAGGTTAGGTTAGGTTAGGTTAAGTTAAGTTAAGTTAGGTTAGGTTAGGTTAGGTTAGGTTAGGTTAGGTTAAGTTAAGTTAAGTTAAGTTAAGTTAGGTTTGTCAAGTGGGTTTTCGATAACGTGGATGGGTAAAAATACTCACGTAGGCTGGTAGTACGTATAATATATAACGGGAAGTATGGGAAGTGCCAACAGCCGACCTGCCTCTCTCTGCTCCCTATCTTCGACTGACTCTCAAGTGCGTACGGGTGAGGGGTGTTTGAAATATTGCTATGGTCAGCAGCAATATGAATAATCAGTCAGTGATTCATGCAGACGGTTGGTAGTGAGTCATCTACTGGTACACTAGTTACTGGTAACTGGTTACTAGGAACTGGTACTACTACTGAGAGCTCGGCGACGCTAACGTATGTCGTCCCAACATACAACTAATACAAACTAGAGACGGCAGGTGTACGGCTTGGGCTGATTCTATACAATGTCAAAGTACACAACAATTGAACATTATAACATACATAAGTAGAATATTGGAATGGAAGCTTACGTAATTGAAACTGTAATAAAACTGTAATGCATTAAAAGATATGATATAGCACAACTCATAGAATGAAACTCAACATTGGGATTACACAATAGAAGTGATAAAAAAAATTTGATCGATCGATCTGTATTCATGTGATCTACGGATTCTGAGGAAGGAATATATACAAAGAAAGAAGTGTTTAACAGAAAGGCAGATTCGGTGCACTCAAATCTAGACTGTTAACTCTCAGAATTCGGAGAGAAATTGAACACAAAAAAATTCTTGAATACTGATAAGTTGATACTGTAATTATTCATCTATACAGGTTATTTACATTTAACCCCAACTCTGCTAGGGTGAGATTGATATATGCAGAATGGGTGTCATCTCTGGGAGGATCAAACTCTGTTGCACTGGCTAACTCATGCTGTATTTGAGGCAAATCTGAATTGGTAGTTACAAATGATACTTGAGGATTTCTCAATACCTGTCGTGTACGTAGGGAATAACGACATTCAGGTTGATCGTCTGACTGAGTATCAGAGGAAGAGAGTACAGGATCAGGAGGATTGTCAGAGTCTGTCACATTAGTCTGGGTTGGAACATCATTATCATCACTTACTAACTTCATATGATCTAAATGCGATTCTTTATACTGACCAGGACTAATTTCTCTAACCTTATACTTATTACCAGTGATATGTTCAACTACTCGATAAGGACCAACAAACTTTTGATCAAGCTTAGGCATTGCAGACGTTTTGTTAAAGTTAGTCAGCATAACTCTCGAACCTACTTTGATTTTGGATGGCTTTGCTCGAGTGTTTGCGACTCTTGTAAATTCTGCTGTTGATTTATGAAGTGTTTCACGGATTCTTCTAAAAACACTTTGAGCTAAGCTGGTACGAGTTGCTATGAAATTATCAGGGTTGTAATTTGGTTTCGGATTAGAATATAGCAACTCATAAGGCAAACGTTTATCTACACCATACAATGCATAATGTGGAGTGTCACCTATAGAAACATTGTAAGCAGAATTTATAGCACACTGCACATCAGGTATAACTTCATCCCAAGTTTCACTGTTGGGATTGATAGTGGCTCTCAAGACATCAAGTACTTTCTTATTGGTACGTTCCACTAACCCATTGCTGGCAGGATGATGAGGAACAATGGTGGATTTAGAGATCTTGTACAAGGTACACAAATTTTCAAGAATCTCATTACAGAATTCACCTCCATTATCTGTTACTAGGGACTTAGGGGTGGTATGCCTGCAGATAATGCGTTCTTTAAACGCTTTAGCTACTGTCTCGGCAGTCTTATCTGCAATAGGAACTAACTCACAATATCAGGTGAAATGGTCTACCATAACACATAGATGTTTGTTGCCCTGGAGGGAACATTGGAAATTAGTTAACAGATCTAGCGCAACTCTTTCTCACGGTTCGCTAGTGGTTGGATACACTTGGATTGGATTAGGACCATTAGCATTACCTTTATGTTGCATGCAGACACTACATATCTTAACATACTCAGAAATATCAGTTGCCATACGAGGCCAAAAGTATTTCAATCTGGCTTGTTTTACTGAACGATCCATACCAGGGTGCGCAACACCTGGTACATCGTGAACTAGCTGTAAGGCTACATTCACTAGTGACTGTGGAATTACTAACTGGTAAACTCTTCTGCTAGGAGTACCCAACTCGGCTGTTCGATTCAGTAATTCTTGGTTCATGACAAAGTCACTGATGGGTGCTGGTGGCTTCACAGTCAGAATAAGGTCTTCCTGGAGCAGGAATCGAATCACACCAGACCACATGGGATCTGTTCGTTGAGCATTCTTTACATCCTCGGCACTAAATGGAGGGTCTGCAGTTACAATACTAACATGTCGTGATAAGGCATCTGCGACTACATTTGACTTGCCAGGTAAGTGTTCAAAGGTGGGATTGAACTCTTGGATAGTCAAGGTTCATCTGGCTAACCTTCCAGTAGGTTGTTTGTTCTGGAATAAAGGTATCAGGGAGCGTGGTCTGTCAAGACATGAACAGAGTACTGATAAATAATGTCTCGGAAGTGCTTTAAAGACCATACTATTGCTAAAGCTTCTTGCTCCGTTACTGTATAATTACGTTCAGCCTTCGTAAGGACTCGGCTAGCAAGTGCAACTGCGTTGTACTTGCCATCAGTCTTCTGAGCTAGTACGGCACCTATGCCAATAGAACTAGCATCACTTGTCAGATAGAAGGGCTTAGAAAAATCTGGAAATTTCAAAATTGGAGCAGATGTTAACTTTTCTTTTAAAGTTTGGAATGCTCTTTCTTGACGGAAGGTCCAAACAAAAGGAGCATCTTTCTTAAGCAACTCAGTTAAAGGAGCAGCTATGGAAGAAAAATTGGCAATGAAAGATCTATAAAAACCTGCTAAGCCCACAAAGGATCTTACGGCATCAGCAGTTTTGGGAGTTAGAAAATTTAGTACTGCAGTTACTTTATTTTGGTCAGTCGTAACCCCTCTAGGAGTGACTACATGACCAAGAAACTTAATTTCTGATCTGAAAAATTGACATTTAGACAGTTTGATCTTTAAATTGGCTTCTTCAAGCTTACCAAGTACTACATCAAGTCTTTTCAAGTGTGTATCCACGTCTTTAGACATGACGATTATGTCATCTAAGTACACCTTAAGTGCATTACCTATGAGACCTCTAAAGATATTAGTCATGAGCCTTGAGAACGTGATAGGGGAGGATCATAATCCGAACGCCATACGGAGGAAGTGATAATGACCTATAGGAGTGGAGAATGCAGTTAGCTCTTGGCTGTTCTCGTGAAGAGGGACTTGCCAAAACCCTTGTAACAAGTCCAGGGTTGAAAAGACTTTGTTATCTCCGATGTTACGTAAAAGATCACCCAGTACAGGGAGTGGGAAGCGATCTGGAATAGTTTTCGCATTTAACTTCCTAAAGTCAATCACTGGGCGCCAAGTACCATCCTTCTTAGGTACTAGGATCAAGGGCGCATTCCAAGGTGAATTGCTAGGTGCAATAACTCCATCATCAAGCATTTGATTGATCAATTCTTCTGCGACAGCAACTTGTGAATGAGGCATTCTGTACACAGGTATATAGATAGGTCTAGTACCAGATTCAAGTGGAATACGATGGGACAATAAGTTCGTTATATCCATCTTCTCACCTGGTAAGGCAATGCCTTTACGACGTTTGTTCAACAGAGTCAACAGACGCTTGACTTCATCTGTGAAGTCAGTGGGAGCTAAGTCTTTCTCCTCAACTGGTGGAACAGATTGATCCAGTGAAGTGGATGAGGTCTCCCCGGTAGAAATAGCACCGACCCACTGGTCAGGTGACAACTCATCCTCTACCTGAACAGGGTCAACAAGATTGGTATTTGCTCTGAGACGAACACTGTGACCAGAAGTGTTAGCTAGGAAGAAATGGATCTTACTATCTCTTACAACATGTAAGGATGGTTCAACAAATAGACCTTTTACTTTGCAGGAATCACTGTCAACTAGGACGTTATCACCATCTGGAACACTAGGAACAACAACAGACACTCTAGTGAGGGCACTAGCCGCGACAGAAACGTCTTTCTGCAGACGGCATGTGACATCAACTAGAGATGGCATTACTAGTTGCAAGTAATCGTTTTCCGACAAGGCATCCCCTGTGGAGAAACTACTACTTGAACTAGCAGACATTGCAGGGATAGGCTTAGCACTCAAGGTAGTCAGAGCGTCCTCGGACACTTGAGGTAACTGGACACTATCTTGCAAGCCTGAAGTTGCAGGAACACAGACAGGAGTGACAGGATCACCAGTGCCTGACCGCTTGGGTACGCTACTGGAAAATGCACTGGCCTGTAAGGACTTAATTCGAATGTCGTACTCTGCGGCAGTATGGCAGATCTCGGATCCAAGCTGGTAACCCCAAAATGGTACGATCAAGTCATCAATTTGGACATGCCATCGATAAGGGTCGAGCACAATGCGTAAATCTCGCATGGAAGCAAATCCCAGTAGAAGGTCACCAGGGAAAGTAATCTCGTCGACAACAAGGAAGGAAGCAGTGAAGTCTCTACCTTGGATAGAAAAAGTGAGGGAAGTCCGACCTCGGACACGCAGGTGAGAACCAGCTACTCCACTAAGGGAGGACACATGAGTCGGTTCTACGAGAAGGACATGTCGTAACTGCTTATCCCTAAACAAACTAGACCTGATAATATTGACTTGCGCACCAGAGTCCATGAACAAATGAACGGGCGCATTATGAACAGATGCTTGCACTATAGGGCCTATGGTTGCATTGGAAGTTATGTGCAAACAAAAAGGTGGATTGTCATCAGAAAAGATTTGTTCCACTTCATCCCCAAAATCATCTACGTCAGAGACGTGTGAAGCTACATCATCAGCAGGATTGTCATTCTCGAGACTGCTTAAGGCTTCAAAGGAATTGTGAACGGGGATGGTGTACTCATTATCACCTACTGTCACCATGGGACGGTTTGACTGGGGCGCTCGAATTCCCCCGAATTGGAAGAATGAGCCTGGTTCTGGTTAGTTTAAGAACCACGACGTCTGTTTCCTCTCCTGGTTCTGCGGTTGGAACGGCCACGGAAAGACCTAGAGTACTGAAGGTTGTAGAGAGCATTGCACTCAGATGTGTCATGTCCATGTATTCTATGATAAGTGCAGTAGGGAAGATCTGACTGGTACTCATCATCAGTACGACGCCTCTTAGGGTAACTATCAGGACAATTAATTGCAATATGGCCACGGAACCCACAGTTGTAACAAGTCCACTGACTATGGTTACTGAATGTACTATGAATACTACGAGGTTTATAATGACTCTGTACACTGGTCCTTGGTGATCGCTGAGATGGTTGACGACCACGATTTGTCGCTGTGGCGCAAACAAGAAGTGGTGCAAACAGAGGCATAGGTGTGAAATTACTTTTGATACATGGGAAAGTACCCTGGGGGCATAAGGAACGTACATGATTTAGGGCTGTAAGTGGTTCCATCGTCACAGTTGGAGGATTAGCCTCATAAGCACACACGGAAGCAGGCGGCATTAGTTCTTTGATTGCTCCAAAAGCTGCTATTTTAGCAAACGACGCTGTGGATGGTTTATCCTCGTCAGGGACAAAAGCTGAGGACTGGACAGCAATGATAAATGATGATAAAAGTTTGTCTAATCTAACAGCAAATATGAATAATCAGTCAGTGATTCACGCAGACGGTTGGTAGTGAGCCATCTACTGGTACACTGGTTACTGGTAACTGGTTACTAGGAACTGGCACTACTACTGAGAGGTTAGGTTAGGTTAGGTAAGGTGAAGTTAGGTTAGGTTAAGTTAAGTTAGGTTAGGTTACGTAAGGTTAAGTTAGGTTAGGTTAGGTTAGGTTAAGTTAAGTTAAGTTAGGTTAGGTTAAGTTAAGTTAGGTTAAGTTAGGTTAGGTTAGGTTAGATTAAGTTAGGTTAGGTTAGGTTAGGTTAAGTTAAGTTAAGTTAGGTTAGGTTAGGTTAGGTTAAGTTACGTTAGGTTAGGTTAGGTTAGGTAAGGTTAAGTTAGGTTAGGTTAGGTTAAGTTAAGTTAGGTTAGGTTAGGTTAAGTAAGGTTAGGTTAAGTTAGGTTAGGTTGAAATTACAGTACAAACATCTTAAAAAAAAAAACTAAATACTTCTAGTTTGAACATCAAACAAAATATATAACAAGAAAAACTCTCCCTCATATTTATTACACCGTCCTGGACGAATATTACAACAAACAGATAAGCTAATAAATTCCTGTGGTACAAGAATTATGCCTGAGTCTTACGCTGGCATGTCATAATAATTTGCATATAGGTTGGCAGACAGCACTACTTACACTCTGTGTAACTCTTCTTTCTTGTATGTTACCTAAATGACTCTTACTCCAGTATTTCACAATTATAATGGGTCGTGTAATAGGCCATCCTGTCTCAGTGTGCAACTAAAGTGTTGGAAAAGAGAGCGATTACCTATTTTCTGTGTGTAATTAGTAAAATAAAATAATTTATGATGGCGTGAGTGTGCGTGGACGTGATGAGTTTCTTAAGACGGACCCGAGTGTAAATTTTACAGAGTATTCCGAGGATGCTGAAAGTCCTTGCACTGTCCTAGCACTGACAGTCCTAGCACTGACAGTTCTAGCACTGACAGTTCTAGCACTGACAGTCCTAGCACTGACAGTCCTAGCACTGACAGTCCTAGCACTGACAGTCCTAGCACTGACAGTCCTAGCACTGACAGTCCTAGCACTGACAGTCCTAGCACTGACAGTCCTAGCACTGACAGTCCTAGCACTGACAGTGACAGTCTAGCACTGACAGTGACAGTTCTAGCTAGCACTGACAGTCCTAGCACTGACAGTCCTAGCACTGACAGTCCTAGCACTGACAGTCCTAGCACTGACAGTCCTAGCACTGACAGTCCTAGCACTGACAGTCCTAGCACTGACAGTCCTAGCACTGACAGTTCTAGCATGGACAGTCCTAGCACTGTCCTAGTACTGAAAGTTATAGCACTGAGTGTCCTTAAATTGAATCAAGACTTTTAATAAAGAGAACTTAAATGACTTAAATTTTCTTTAGAAAATTTGAGAGCTAAAAAAGAAGCGGAAATATTGAATGAAAAAAAAAACTGAAGAAATAAAAAATAATAATAAAAAGAAATAAAAATGTTTTAATTAATTAAAGATCTGCTGTATGGTTTAATATTGAGCCTGGTTATAAAAAATAAGTAATAATTGAACCTGGTTGTAGGAAATAAGTAACAATAATTGAACCTGGTTGTAAGAAATAAGTAACAATAATTGAGCCTGGTTGTAAGAAATAAGTAACAATAATTGAACCTGGTTGTAGGAAATAAGTAACAATAATTGAACCTGATTGTAGGAAATAAGTAACAATAATTGAACCTGATTGGAGGAAATCAGTAACAATAATTGAACCTGATTGTAGGAAATAAGTAACAATAATAGAACTTGGTTGTAGGAAATAAGTAACAATAATTGAACCTGATTGTAGGAAATAAGTAACAATAATTGAACCTGATTGTAGGAACTAAGTAACAATAATTGAACCTGGTTGTAGGAACTAAGTAACAATAATTGAACCTGATTGTAGGAAATAAGTAGCAATAATAGAACCTGGTTTTAGGAAATAGTAACAATAATTGAACCTGGTTGTAGGAAATAAGTAACAATAATTGAACCTGGTTGTAGGAAATAAGTAACAATAATTGAACCTGATTGTAGGAAATAAGTAGCAATAATAGAGCCTGGTTTTAGGAAATAGTAACAATAATTGAACCTGGTTGTAGGAAATAAGTAACAATAATTGAACCTGATTGGAGGAAATAAGTAACAATAATTGAACCTGATTGTAGGAAATAAGTAACAATAATAGAACTTGGTTGTAGGAAATAAGTAACAATAATTGAACTTGGTTGTAGGAAATAAGTAGCAATAATAGAACCTGGTTGTAGGAAATAAGTAGCAATCATAGAACCTGGTTGTAGGAAATAAGTAACAATAATTGAACCTGGTTGTAGGAAATAAGTAACAATAATTGAACCTGATTGTAGGAAATAAGTAACAATAATTGAACCTGGTTGTAGGAAATAAGTAACAATAATTGAACCTGATTGTAGGATATAAGTAACAATAATTGAACCTGATTGTAGGAAATAAGTAACAATAATTGAACCTGATTGTAGGAAATAAGTAACAATAATTGAACCTGGTTTTAGGAAATAGTAACAATAATAGAACTTGGTTTTAGGAAATAAGTAACAATAATTGAACCTGGTTTTAGGAAATAGTAACAATAATAGAACTTGGTTTTAGGAAATAAGTAACAATAATTGAACCTGGTTTTAGGAAATAGTAACAATAATTGAACCTGGTTTTAGGAAATAGCAACAATAATAGAACTTGGTTTTAGGAAATAAGTAACAATAAATGAACCTGGTTGTAGGAAATAAGTAACAATAATTGAACCTGGTTGTAGGAAATAAGTAACAATAATTGAACCTGGTTGTAGGAAATAAGTAACAATAATTGAACCTGATTGTAGGAAATAAGAAATAATAATTGTGTATCTAGATGGAGTGTGCATGTGCTTGAAGGAGCGAAGAGTGTAGAGGAGAGAAACTTGACAACTACAACTCCAGTACCACCATTCTATCTCTACAACTACCACAACCACGTTCACCACACCAACTACCTTTACCACCATAGACTCATATTGCCACCAATATTACCGTAAAAATTATCACTTCACCCACTACCATTAGCACCACCAAAAACTTTATCACCAACACCATAAGAATCGCCATTGACACCATTACTGCTACAATTACCACTGCTTCCACCATCTCCGAAAAATCTGTCACCACTGTAACCACCACCACCACCACCACAACCACCACCACCACCACCACTGCAACTACCACAATCACAACCATCATCGCAACTACCACTACAATTAACTACAGTATAAACACTACTATCACTTAACCAGCCACCACCATTACCATTACTACCACCAAGACTACTAAAACTACTACTATCAAAATTATAACTATCTCTACTGACATTATTATTTCCGTTATTATTTTTTATTATTATTATTATTATCACACTGGCCGATTCCCACCAAGGCAGGGTGGCCCGAAAAAGAAAAACTTTCACCATCATTCACTCCATCACTGTCTTGCCAGAAGGGTGCTTTACACTACAGTTTTTAAACTGCAACATTAACACCCCTCCTTCAGAGTGCAGGCACTGTACTTCCCATCTCCAGGACTCAAGTCCGGCCTGCCGGTTTCCCTGAATCCCTTCATAAATGTTACTTTGCTCACACTCCAACAGCACGTCAAGTATTAAAAACCATTTGTCTCCATTCACTCCTATCAAACACGCTCACGCATGCCTGCTGGAAGTCCAAGCCCCTCGCACACAAAACCTCCTTTACCCCCTCCCTCCAACCCTTCCTAGGCCGACCCCTACCCCGCCTTCCTTCCACTACAGACTGATACACTCTTGAAGTCATTCTGTTTCGATCCATTCTCTCTACATGTCCGAACCACCTCAACAACCCTTCCTCAGCCCTCTGGACAACAGTTTTGGTAATCCCGCACCTCCTCCTAACTTCCAAACTACGAATTCTCTGCATTATATTCACACCACACATTGCCCTCAGACATGACATCTCCACTGCCTCCAGCCTTCTCCTCGCTGCAACATTCATCACCCACGCTTCACACCCATATAAGAGCGTTGGTAAAACTATACTCTCATACATTCCCCTCTTTGCCTCCAAGGACAAAGTTCTTTGTCTCCACAGACTCCTAAGTGCACCACTCACTCTTTTTCCCTCATCAATTCTATGATTCACCTCATCTTTCATAGACCCATCCGCTGACACGTCCACTCCCAAATATCTGAATACGTTCACCTCCTCCATACTCTCTCCCTCCAATCTGATATTCAATCTTTCATCACCTAATCTTTTTGTTATCCTCATAACCTTACTCTTTCCTGTATTCACCTTTAATTTTCTTCTTTTGCACACCCTACCAAATTCATCCACCAATCTCTGCAACTTCTCTTCAGAATCTCCCAAGAGCACAGTGTCATCAGCAAAGAGCAGCTGTGACAACTCCCACTTTGTGTGTGATTCTTTATCTTTTAACTCCACGCCTCTTGCCAAGACCCTCGCATTTACTTCTCTTACAACCCCATCTATAAATATATTAAACAACCATGGTGACATCACACATCCTTGTCTAAGGCCTACTTTTACTGGGAAAAAATTTCCCTCTTTCCTACATACTCTAACTTGAGCCTCACTATCCTCGTAAAAACTCTTCACTGCTTTCAGTAACCTACCTCCTACACCATACACTTGCAACATCTGCCACATTGCCCCCCTATCCACCCTGTCATACGCCTTTTCCAAATCCATAAATGCCACAAAGACCTCTTTAGCCTTATCTAAATATTGTTCACTTATATGTTTCACTGTAAACACCTGGTCCACACACCCCCTACCTTTCCTAAAGCCTCCTTGTTCATCTGCTATCCTATTCTCCGTCTTACTCTTAATTCTTTCAATTATAACTCTACCATACACCTTACCAGGTACACTCAACAGACTTATCCCCCTATAATTTTTGCACTCTCTTTTATCCCCTTTGCCTTTATACAAAGGAACTATGCATGCTCTCTGCCAATCCCTAGGTACCTTACCCTCTTCCATACATTTATTAAATAATTGCACCAACCACTCCAAAACTATATCCCCACCTGCTTTTAACATTTCCATCTTTATCCCATCAATCCCGGCTGCCTTACCCCCTTTCATTTTACCTACCGCCTCACGAACTTCCCCCACACTCACAACTGGCTCTTCCTCACTCCTACAAGATGTTATTCCTCCTTGCCCTATACACGAAATCACAGCTTCCCTATCTTCATCAACATTTAACAATTCCTCAAAATATTCCCTCCATCTTCCCAATACCTCTAACTCTCCATTTAATAACTCTCCTCTCCTATTTTTAACTGACAAATCCATTTGTTCTCTAGGCTTTCTTAACTTGTTAATCTCACTCCAAAACTTTTTCTTATTTTCAACAAAATTTGTTGATAACATCTCACCCACTCTCTCATTTGCTCTCTTTTTACATTGCTTCACCACTCTCTTAACTTCTCTCTTTTTCTCCATATACTCTTCCCTCCTTGCATCACTTCTACTTTGTAAAAACTTCTCATATGCTAACTTTTTCTCCCTTACTACTCTCTTTACATCATCATTCCACCAATCGCTCCTCTTCCCTCCTGCACCCACTTTCCTGTAACCACAAACTTCTGCTGAACACTCTAACACTACATTTTTAAACCTAGCCCATACCTCTTCGACCCCATTGCCTATGCTCTCATTAGCCCATCTATCCTCCAATAGCTGTTTATATCTTACCCTAACTGCCTCCTCTTTTAGTTTATAAACCTTCACCTCTCTCTTCCCTGATGCTTCTATTCTCCTTGTATCCCATCTACCTTTTACTCTCAGTGTAGCTACAACTAGAAAGTGATCTGATATATCTGTGGCCCCTCTATAAACATGTACATCCTGAAGTCTACTCAACAGTCTTTTATCTACCAATACATAATCCAACAAACTACTGTCATTTCGCCCTACATCATATCGTGTATACTTATTTATCCTCTTTTTCTTAAAATATGTATTACCTATAACTAAACCCCTTTCTATACAAAGTTCAATCAAAGGGCTCCCATTATCATTTACACCTGGCACCCCAAACTTACCTACCACACCCTCTCTAAAAGTTTCTCCTACTTTAGCATTCAGGTCCCCTACCACAATTACTCTCTCATTTGGTTCAAAGGCTCCTATACATTCACTTAACATCTCCCAAAATCTCTCTCTCTCCTCTGCATTCCTCTCTTCTCCAGGTGCATACACGCTTATTATGACCCACTTCTCGCATCCAACCTTTACTTTAATCCACATAATTCTTGAATTTACACATTCATATTCTCTTTTCTCCTTCCATAACTGATCATTTAACATTACTGCTACCCCTTCCTTTGCTCTAACTCTCTCAGATACTCCAGATTTAATCCCATTTATTTCCCCCCACTGAAACTCTCCTACCCCCTTCAGCTTTGTTTCGCTTAGGGCCAGGACATCCAACTTCTTTTCATTCATAACATCAGCAATCATCTGTTTCTTGTCATCCGCACTACATCCACGCACATTTAAGCAACCCAGTTTTATAAAGTTTTTCTTCTTCTCTTTTTTAGTAAATGTATACAGGAGAAGGGGTTACTAGCCCATTGCTCCCGGCATTTTAGTCGCCTCATACGACACGCATGGCTTACGGAGGAAAGATTCTTTTCCACTTCCCCATGGACAATAGAAGAAATAAAAAAGAACAAGAGCTATTTAGAAAAAGGAGAAAAACCTAGATGCATGTATATATATATATGCATGTGCGTGTCTGTGAAGTGTGACCAAAGTGTAAGTAGGAGTAGCAAGATATCCCTGTTATCTTAGCGTGTTTATGAGACAGAAAAAGAAAACCAGCAATCCTACCATCATGTAAAACAGTTACAGGTTTCTGTTTCACAGTCATCTGGCAGGACGGTAGTACTTCCCTGGGTGGTTGCTGTCTACCAACCTACTACCTACTTATTATTATTTCTAATATTATTTCTAATATTTCTATAATTAATATTGGCATCACCATCACTATTATCATCACTAACATCACTGTTATCATCACCATCAATATTATCATTACCATCATCACTATCAAATCTTTCAGAACCACCATTTTCAGAACAATTGCTACTACTACTACTACTACTATCACTATTACAACAACTACTACAACTATTACAACCACTACTACTACTATTACAACTACTACAATCACAACTAAAATAACTAACCTTCATAACAATTACCCCAAACACTATTACCCCCACGATAACTACCACAAACGCACCACTATCATCACAACCTTAACTACTGTTACCACTAACACTCAACACCCACTACTTGAGTCATCAACACTACACCACTACAATCAAATACTATTTTCACCACTGCTTCGACCACCTTCATAACCACCACTGCTACGACCACTTTTATAACCACCACTGCTACGACAGCATTCATAACCACAACTGCTACGACCACCTTCATAACCACCACTGCCACGACCGCATTCATAACCACCACTGCTACGACCACCTTCATAACCACCACAGTTACGACCACCTTCATAACCACCACTGCTACGACCACCTTCATAACCACCACTGCTACGACCACCTTCATAACCACCACTGCTACGACCACCTTTATAACCACCACTGCTTCGACCACCTTCATAACCACCACTGTTACGACCACCTTCATAACCACCACTGCTACGACCACCATCATAACCACCACTGCCACGACCGCATTCATAACCACCACTGCTACGACCACCTTCATAACCACCACTGTTACAACCACCTTCATAACCACCACTGCTACGACCACCTTCATAACCACCACAGTTACGACCACCTTCATAACCACCACTGCTACGACCACCTTCATAACCACCACTGCTACGACCACCTTCATAACCACCACTGCTACGACCACCTTCATAACCACCACTGCTACGACCACCTTCATAACCACCACTGCTACGACCACCTTCATAACCACCACCACTATAATCACTTTCATATTAAAACCACCAACTATGAGCAATGTTTCTACCATATTGCAGCTTGCAACACCATCCCAGTGCAAAAGTTACATCAACCACACTCATAAGAGCGATTATACACCACAGGATTATCAACCCATCGACTTTAGAGTCCATGCAGTAGAGCACTCTATTCCACCCAACAGCTGCTGCCTTTTCCCGTATGCCCTAAAATTTTGAGGAAGGAAGCAGCAGTAATATGACAGCTTTCGAAGTTAATTACTGCCGTGTAAATTGTACCAAAATAACGAATGTGATGGCGCTGTTTTAAGTTTTTTTTCTCGGTTTCCGAACAAAAAGATTAATCCATTAAGTTACACTTAGTGAGGTTGGTCACTAAGTTACACTCAGTGAGGCTGGTCACTAAGTTACACTCAGTGAGGTTGGTCACTAAGTTACACTCAGTGAGGTTGGTCACTAAGTTACACTCAGTGAGGCTGGTCACTAAGTTACACTCAGTGAGGCTGGTCACTAAGTTACACTCAGTGAGGCTGGTCAGTAAGTTACACTTAGTGAGGTTTGTCACTAAGTTACACTCAGTGAGGCTGGTCACTAAGTTACACTCAGTGAGGCTGGTCAGTAAGTTACATTCAGTGAGGTTGGTCAATAAGTCACACTCAGTGAGTCTGGTCTGTAAGTTACACTCAGTGAGGCTGGTCAGTAAGTTACACTCAGTGAGGCTGGTCAGTAAGTTACACTCAGTGAGGCTGGTCAGTAAGTTACACTCAGTGAGGCTGGTCAGTAAGTTACACTCAGTGAGGCTGGTCAGTAAGTTACACTCAGTGAGGCTGGTCACTAAGTTACACTCAGTGAGGCTGGTCAGTAAGTTACACTCAGTGAGGCTGGTCAGTAAGTTACACTCAGTGAGGCTGGTCACTAGGTAACACTCAGTGAGGCTGGTCACTAAGTCACACTCAGTGAGGCTGGTCACTAAGTCACACTCAGTGAGGCTGGTCACTAAGTCACACTCAGTGAGGCTGGTCAGTAAGTTACACTCAGTGAGGCTGGTCAGTAAGTTACACTCAGTGAGGCTGGTCAGTAAGTTACACTCAGTGAGGCTGGTCACTAAGTTACACTCAGTGAGGCTGGTCAGTAAGTTACACTCAGTGAGGCTGGTCAGTAAGTTACACTCAGTGAGGCTGGTCACTAGGTAACACTCAGTGAGGCTGGTCACTAAGTCACACTCAGTGAGGCTGGTCACTAAGTCACACTCAGTGAGGCTGGTCACTAAGTCACACTCAGTGAGGCTGGTCACTAAAACTATGTATGATGGGACCCACGAGATTAATGGAGCCTTGACGTTGTTATCGGCCGGTTAAGAAGGAGGATCAAATGTATTTCGACAACCACAAATAACTGCATCTGAAACCAAGACAACAGTGCATTAGTGTTCGCAATAAAGCTAACAGAATTCTTGGCTTCATATCTAGAAGTATAAATAATAGAAGTCCTCAGGTTGTTCTTCAACTCTGTATATCCTTGGTTAGGTCTCATTTAGACTATGCTGCTCAGTTCTGGTCACCGTATTACAGAATGGATATAAATGCTCTGGAAAACGTTCAGAGAAGGATGACAAAGATGATCCCATGTATCAGAAATCTTCCCTCTGAGGATAGACTGAAGGCCCTGAATCTGCACTCTCTCAAAAGACGTAGAATTAGGGGGGATTTGATCGAGGTGTATAAATGGAAAACAGGAATAAATAAAGGGGATGTAAATAGCGTGCTGAAAATTTCCGGCCGAGACAGGACTCGCAGCAATGGTTTCAAGTTGGAAAAATTCAGATTCAGGAAGGATATAGGAAAGCACTGGTTTGGTAATAGAGTTGTGGATGAGTGGAACAAACTCCGAGTACAGTTATAGAGGCTAAAACGTTGTGTAGTTTTAAAAATAGTTTAGATAAATACATGAGTGGGTGTGGGTGGGTGTGAGATAGACCTGACTAGCTTGTGCTACTAGGTCTGATTCCGTGCTCCTTCCTTAAGTGGAAGTGACCTGACTAGGTGGGTCATTGGCATAATCTGGGGGGGGAACATGGACCTGCTCCGCATGGGTCAGTAAGCCTGCTGCAGTGTTCCTTCTTTCTTATGTTCTTCTTAAATAAGTGCATACGCACGCCTGTACAGCCGCAAGCACCTACTCACGCACGAACAAACGCCCACACAGGGAAAACGACAGAGTGAAAAAGAAAGAGTGTTCCAATACGTACTAGACACTTTTCACACAACAGGGAAAGAAGTGAACAAATTTTTGAGTGAACTGGATACATCAAATACAATGGAATTTAATAAAGTGTCACCATGGATTTTACGAGGAACACAAGCAGTCTGAACCACTAGCTAAAATTTAAAAAATCAATTGATATGGGACACTAGCAAATGTAGTCCCAAAATTCAAAAAAAGAGAACAGACAAGTAATATTAATCCACAGAACAGTATCACTGATATATATATATATATATATATATATATATATATATATATATATATATATATATATATATATATATATATATATATATATATATATATATATATATATATATATATATATATGCAATAAGATCACAGTAAACAGTTGATTTCAAAATATGCAAAACAACCACTCTGAAAAAATAGAGAAGTTCCAAGCGTTTTCGTGACTACTCACGAGTAGTCACGAAAGCGCTTGGAATTTCTCTATTTTTTCAGAGTGGTTGTTTTGCATATATATATATATATATATATATATATATATATATATATATATATATATATATATATATATATATATATATATATATATATATATATATATATATATATATATATACATACTTTGCAAGGTCATGAAGACGAACCGAGAAGAATGGCGGAGCACTTGTACGGAAGAGTTTTTATAAATAATAATTTGCACAGGTTTATGGTGGGAAAAATCTTGTCTCCCATATCAGCTGGAGTTCTATGACAAAGTAAGGGAAGTGTGGCAGGAGAAAGAGAGGGTTAGATGGACTTTTACATTGTTACATCATAAGGAAGCATTTGATACTGTACCTGACAAGAACCTATTGAAGAAATTTGAATAACCGGTAAGATTAAAGGGGAATACGCCAGAGTGGTTCAGTCTGTGTTTTATGGAAAACAGACAGTGATTATATAAAAAAAATGTCAGAATGGGAATGTTTAACTAAGGATCGATATTAGTACCAGTTCTGTTTCAGGTTTACGAGAATATCACACCAAAAGATAGTCACATACATCCCCATTTGCAGAGAAGTTAAGTTTACCGAAAATGAAGACCAGTGAAGCAGGTTAAATCTAGCCAACACGTTGGTACTTAAATTTGACCCCAACGACAGCAAGATTTTGAAAATTTAGGAATGGGCCAAAAAAAAAAATGCTCAATAACACACATGGAGATACAAATTAAGGAGATTGATTGATATGTAGGTTCATTACACTTTAGTTATTCAAAAGAAACATTGTATAGACTCGAGCGATATAGACCGAAAATCTCACTAGGAGAGACCCAGGAGTGAGCATAATGCCAAGCATTTAGCCAGAGGCATTTATCAAGTGAATAACTTCAGCAGCAACTACATGTATTGTATTTCGGGTGCTGCACATTCTTAGTAATGTATCCCACTATAATGTAACCTTAGTGGCAGGAAACGGAAAAAGAAATTGGAAAGAAATAACAAAAATAGTCCACCACCTTAGAGCCTTGTTGGACTGGAGGCGCAGCCAGCGGTCCCCCATGGCACATTACATTAAAATATTTAACAATGGTATATAGACATACATTAAAGAATATTAAATTTATTGAACTTAGGATAATCAAAGTCAAACACTGTGACTTACCTCTGATCAGAGGAGACACCCTCCAATTTGAATTATAAAAATGGTACTTGATAATTTACACAACCTAACATCAAAAGACTATTTAAAATCTTTGAGGTAGATATAATATAACCAAAAGTTTAAAGCTGACCAATACATGCATTTTGTAGTTATTGCATAAACTATGTCAAAATTTGCTCTAACTCAGCCAGAAGCCATGAAATGTTCCATTCATTTAATACGATGCATCAGTTATTGAAAATTGTTGCCCTTTACGACTGTTATATTTTAATCAGAGGAAATCACTAAAATCGAAGGGATCATACATCATCTATGGAATGGAGGGCATTTAAATTCGACCCAAGCATGAGAAAGATAAGTCAAATTCCTCGGATCAAGAGCCCCTCGCCAGCATCAAGGAGAAAATAATGTAATATAGTGAAATGATAGAACAGTTCTATAACACTTCGATATTGAAAATAACAAAATGACCTCTATATTCTCTATAAAATACACCAGCCATCTTTTCAGTAGGATCATAGGACACTGTATCAGAAGACACTGTATCAGAGGACACTGTATCAGAGGACACTGTATCAGAGGACACTGTATCAGAGGACACTGTATCAGAGGACACTATCAGAATACACTATATCAGAGGACACTGTATCAGAGGATACTGTATCAGAGGACACTGTATCAGAGGACACTGTATCAGAGGACACAATCTCCACCGGAGTGAGCTATGTTGCACTGTGTGTAGGGCATCCACGAATGTAAATAGTCCCATGAATCATGCCCTGGATTCATTACACAAGCAATGAAAGTTTGGAGCCGATCGAATACGGCGTTCTCGAATAATTAACGAAAATTTGCTACAAAATAAACGAGAATGTTGCTGAGAATATTACAAAAAATAGAAGTCTGCTCTTAATAAATTAAAAACACCATAAAACAGCAGAGTTTTATGTTATTATATTTCAAATTCTCCTCAGTCCCGTCAGAAATATATTTGATTTCAGATTTTTTTTAAACTTTTTGATAAAACTGGTTAGTAGTTCTGGTTAGCAATAATACAAAACCAAGACAACAGTGCATTAGTGTTCTCAATAAAGCTAACAGAATCCTTGGCTTCATATCTAGAAGTATAAATAATAGAAGTCCTCAGGTTGTTCTTCAACTCTATATATCCTTGGTCAGGCCTCATTTAGACTATGCTGCTCAGTTCTGGTCACCGTACTACAGAATGAATATAAATGCTCTGGAAAACGTACAGAGGAGGATGCGAAAGATGATCCCATGTATCAGAAATCTTCCCTATGAGGATAGACTGAGGGCCCTGAATCTGCACTCTCTCGAAAGGCTTAGAATTAGGGGGGATATGATCGAGGTGTATAAATGGAAAACATGAATTAATAAAGAGGATGTAAATAGCGTGCTAAAAATATCTAGCACAGACAGGACTCGCAGCAATGGTTTTAAATTGGAAAAATTCAGATTCAGGAAGGATATAGGAAAGTACTGGTTTGGTAATAGAGTTGTGGATGAGTGGAACAAACTCCCGAGTACCGTCATAGACAATAAGACGTTGTGTAGTTTTAAAAATAGGTTGGATAAATACATGAGTGGGTGTGGGTGGGTGTGGGTGGGTGTGAGTTGGACCTCACTAGCTTGTGCTATTAGGTCGGATGCAGTGCTGCTCCCTTAAGTGACGTGACTGACCTGACTAGGCCAAGGCCGGTTGCAGTGTTCCTTCTTTCTTATAAGAACATAAGAACATAAGAACGAAGGAACACTGCAGCAGGCCTACTGGCCCATGCGAGGCCGGTCCAAGTCTCCTACGGGCTTAAGCCAATGCACCCAACCTAGTCAGGTCATGTACGAAATGGTATATAATACCGACAAGATGAGAGTAAGACACATGTGCAACATCTGGGTATCTTTATTGTAGACGTTTCGCCATCCAGTGGCTTTATCAATACAAATTCTAGGACATAACTTGAAGACAGTAGAACTATGTACAGAAGATGAGGTAATCAGTCCCTCAAACTAGGAGTAGGTGCGAACAGCACCATAGTCGTGGAGATTCTGAAGCAGAAGAAAGAATCCTGGCGCTTATATAGTAACGTCAGGTGTAGCAGACGAGGGCATATTCACTGGTAGGCGGGATTCCCCAGTGGAAGTAGGTCCTTCCCAAAGAGATGGGTTAGTTGTAGAAGTAGTTGTCGTAGTCGTGAAGGTTATGTACATGTCCTCAGAATTAAGATTCCATGATGTTGCAGTGTCTGACAAGTTGTGTACGAAATGGTATATAATACCGACAAGATGAGAGTAAGACACATGTGCAACATCTGGGTATCTTTATTGTAGACGTTTCGCCATCCAGTGGCTTTATCAATACAAATTCTAGGACATAACTTGAAGACAGTAGAACTATGTACAGAAGATGAGGTAATCAGTCCCTCAAACTAGGAGTAGGTGCGAACAGCACCATAGTCGTGGAGATTCTGTACATAGTTCTACTGTCTTCAAGTTATGTCCTAGAATTTGTATTGATAAAGCCACTGGATGGCGAAACGTCTACAATAAAGATACCCAGATGTTGCACATGTGTCTTACTCTCATCTTGTCGGTATTATATACCATTTCGTACACAACTTGTCAGACACTGCAACATCATGGAATCTTAATTCTGAGGACATGTACATAACCTTCACGACTACGACAACTACTTCTACAACTAACCCATCTCTTTGGGAAGGACCTACTTCCACTGGGGAATCCCGCCTACCAGTGAATATGCCCTCGTCTGCTACACCTGACGTTACTATATAAGCGCCAGGATTCTTTCTTCTGCTTCAGAATCTCCACGACTATGGTGCTGTTCGCACCTACTCCTAGTTTGAGGGACTGATTACCTCATCTTCTGTACATAGTTCTACTGTCTTCAAGTTATGTCCTAGAATTTGTATTGATAAAGCCACTGGATGGCGAAACGTCTACAATAAAGATACCCAGATGTTGCACATGTGTCTTACTCTCATCTAGTCAGGTCAGGTCACCTTGATTTAAGGGAGGAACACGGCAACCGTCCTGGTAGCACAAGCTAATTAGGTCCAACTCACACCCACCCACACCCACTCATGTATTTATCCAACCTATTTTTAAAGCTTAAACTCTTCACCTTATCGACCTCAGGGGTCCCCAAACTCTTCAACTCATCGACCTCAGGGGTCCTCAAACTCTTCACCTCATCGACCTCAGGGGTCCCCAAACTCTTCACCTCATCGACCTCTGGGGTCCCCAAACTCTTCACCTTATCGACCTCAGGGGTCCCCAAACTCTTCAACTCATTGACTTCAGGAGCCCCCAAACTCTTCACCTCATCGACCTCAGGGGTCCCCAAACTCTTCACCTCATCGACCTCATCGGCCCCCAAACTCTTCACATCATCGACCTCAGGGGCCCCCAAACTCTTCACCTTATCGACCTTAGGGGTCACCAAATTCTTCAACTCATCGACTTCAGGGGTCCCCAAACTCTTCAACTCAATAACCTCAGGGGTCCCCAAACTCTTCACCTCATCGACCTCAGGGGTCCCCAAACTCTTCACCTCATCGACCTCAGGGGTCCCCAAACTCTTCACCTTATCGACCTCAGGGGTCCCCAAACTCTTCAACTCATTGACTTCAGGGGCCCCCAAACTCTTCACCTCATCGACCTCAGGGGTCCCCAAACTCTTCACCTCATCGACCTCAGCGGCTCCCAAACTCTTCACCTCATCGACCTCAGGGGCCCCCAAACTCTTGACCTTATCGACCTTAGGGGTCACCAAACTCTTCAACTCATCGACTTCAGGGGTCCCCAAACTCTTCAACTCAATAACCTCAGGGGTCCCCAAACTCTTCAACTCATCGACCTCAGGGGTCCCCAAACTCTTCAACTCATCGACCTCAGGGGTCCCCAAACTCTTCAACTCATCGACCTCAGGGGTCCCCAAACTCTTCAACTCATCAACCTCAGGGGTCCCCAAACTCTTCAACTCATCGACCACTTACTGAAGCTTCAGATTGTTCATCGACTACCAAACATTTATACGAAAAAAATGAAATAAATAATACTTTAATTAATAGTACTATGAATAAATAATAACTTCATAAAAATGGGTATTATTTAAATAATGAAAATATAAGTTTTAACAAAAATTTTTTTTACCGAAACTATTGATGTCAGTAATGGGAAGAATGCATCGTATGAGCGTCATCAAGGACACTGATAATTGGTTGGTGACTGTTAAGTTTTAGTGGCTAGACTTCACGCTCTTGCAGATTCAGTCTATTCCTCTGCTTAGTTACAACTGCATTTGTGTGGCTAAAACCAGCTTCAACCATGTACAAACTTGGGAAAGCAAGTAGAAATGGCTCAACAACTGCACAAAGCCGGGGGTATTTAGCACCGTTGTTTACATTGGTTCAGTACTCACTACAACTGCACTAAGCCAGGGGTATTTAGCACCGTTGTTTACATTGGTTCAGTACTCACTACAACTGCACTAAGCCAGGGGTATTTAGCTCCGTTGTTTACATTGGTTCAGTACTCACTACAACTGCACTAAGCCAGGGGTATTTAGCACCGTTGTTTACATTGGTTCAGTACTCACTACAACTGCACTAAGCCAGGGGTATTTAGCACCGTTGTTTACATTGCTTCAGTACTCACTACAACTGCACTAAGCCAGGGGTATTTAGCACCGTTGTTTACATTGCTTCAGTACTCTCTACAACTGCACTAAGCCAGGGGTATTTAGCACCGTTGTTTACATTGCTTTAGTACTCACTACAACTGCACTAAGCCAGGGATATTTAGCACCGTTGTTTACATTGCTTCAGTATTCACTACAACTGCACTAAGCCAGGGGTATTTAGCACCGTTGTTTATATTGCTTCAGTACTCACTACAACTGCACTAAGCCAGGGATATTTAGCACCGTTGTTTACATTGCTTCAGTACTCACTACAACTGCACTAAGCCAGGGGTATTTAGCACCGTTGTTTACATTGCTTCAGTACTCACTACAACTGCACAAAGCCGGGAGTATTTAGCACCGTTGTTTACATTGCTTAAGTACTCACTACAAATGCATAAAGCCGGGGGTATTTAGCACCGTTGTTTATATTGCTTCAGTACTCACTACAACTGCACAAAGCCGGGGGTATTTAGCACCGTTGTTTACATTGCTTCAGTACTCACTACAACTGCACAAAGCCGGGGGTATTTAGCACCGTTGTTTACATTGCTTCAGTACTCACTACAACTGCACTAAGCCAGGGGTATTTAGCACCGTTGTTTACATTGCTTCAGTACTCACTACAACTGCACAAAGCCGGGGGTATTTAGCACTGTCGTTTACATTGCTTCAGTACTCACTACAACTGCACTAAGCCAGGGATATTTAGCACCGTTGTTTACATTGCTTCAGTACTCACTACAACTGCACTAAGCCGGGGGTATTTAGCACCGTTGTTTACATTGCTTTAGTACTCACTGCAACTGCACTAAGCCGGGGGTATTCAGCTCCGTTGTTTACATTGCTTCAGTACTCACTACAACTGCACTAAGCCAGGGGTATTTAGCACCGTTGTTTACATTGGTTCAGTACTCACTACAACTGCACTAAGCCAGGGGTATTTAGCACCGTTGTTTACATTGGTTCAGTACTCACTACAACTGCACTAAGCCAGGGGTATTTAGCTCCGTTGTTTACATTGGTTCAGTACTCACTACAACTGCACTAAGCCAGGGGTATTTAGCACCGTTGTTTACATTGGTTCAGTACTCACTACAACTGCACTAAGCCAGGGGTATTTAGCACCGTTGTTTACATTGCTTCAGTGCTCACTACAACTGCACTAAGCCAGGGGTATTTAGCACCGTTGTTTACATTGCTTCAGTACTCACTTCAACTGCACTAAGCCAGGGATATTTAGCACCGTTGTTTACATTGCTTCAGTACTCACTACAACTGCACTAAGCCGGGGGTATTTAGCACCGTTGTTTACATTGCTTTAGTACTCACTGCAACTGCACTAAGCCGGGGGTATTCAGCTCCGTTGTTTACATTGCTTCAGTACTCACTACAACTGCACTAAGCCAGGGGTATTTAGCACCGTTGTTTACATTGCTTCAGTACTCACTACAACTGCACTAAGCCAGGGGTATTTAGCACCGTCGTTTACATTGCTTCAGTACTCACTACAACTGCACTAAGCCAGGGGTATTTAGCACCGTTGTTTACATTGCTTCAGTACTCACTACAACTGCACTAAGCCAGGGGTATTTAGCACCGTTGTTTACATTGCTTCAGTACTCACTACAACTGCACTAAGCCAGGGGTATTTAGCACCGTCGTTTACATTGCTTCAGTACTCACTGCAACTGCACTAAGCGAGGGGTATTTAGCACCGTTGTTTACATTGCTTCAGTACTCACTACAACTGCACTAAGCCAGGGGTATTTAGCACCGTTGTTTACATTGCTTCAGTACTCACTACAACTGCACTAAGCCAGGGGTATTTAGCACCGTCGTTTACATTGCTTCAGTACTCACTACAACTGCACTAAGCCGGGGGTATTTAGCACCGTTGTTTACATTGCTTCAGTACTCAGTACAACTGCACTAAGCCAGGGGTATTTAGCACCGTTGTTTACATTGCTTCAGTACTCACTACAACTGCACTAAGCCAGGGGTATTTAGCACCGTCGTTTACATTGCTTCAGTACTCACTGCAACTGCACTAAGCGAGGGGTATTTAGCACCGTTGTTTACATTGCTTCAGTACTCACTACAACTGCACTAAGCTGGGGATATTTAGCACCGTTGTTTACATTGCTTCAGTACTCACTACAACTGCACTAAGCCAGGGGTATTTAGCACCGTTGTTTACATTACTTCAGTACTCACTACCACTGCACTAAGCAAGGGGTATTTAGAACTGTTGTTTACATTGCTTCAGTACTCACTTAAGTATTTACTTCTTAACAATGGTTTTGCTCCGGCACTTCTTGGTATCAGCAGCTGCCATTATGGGTGTTATAATGCCGAATTTATAGGAAATGCATAAGAATCACTTCTTTGTCTCTCCAACAGTGTTCGAATGAACCCTCCTCCCCCCCAAAACAAACAATGGTTATAACAATGACCATAAGTTTTAAAAGGGTTAACCGGTAAGCCAGCGGAAGGCCTCGGTCAGATGACTAAAGCCTCCAACGGCGGGACATTATTTAAGACCCGCGTCAGGAAACACTTGTCCTGTTTCCTGACGAACCTTACGTAACCTAACAGAGTTTGAGATGAGGGAGTACACTCAGTACGGGTACACTCAGTACCGGTACACTCAGTACGGGTACACTCAGTACGGGTACACTCAGTATGGGTATACTCAGTACGGGTACACTCAGTACGGGTGCACTCAATACGGGTACACTCAGTACGGGTACACTCAGTACGGGTGCATTCAATACGGGTACACTCAGTACGGGTACACTCAGTACGGGTGCACTCAATACGGGTACACACAGTACGGGAATTGAAAATAAATACTACAGGAGAGATGACTCAAGAAATCGTAATGACACGATTGCAAATGTTGACGGCAGTGAAGGGACGTGAGCTAGAGTTCGTCACGGCCACGCTAGCTGGAGATTCGTCTGTAAAAACTTGCATTTGTGGTCACAGAGGTGCCTGTGCTAACCTTCCTATGGTGTAGAAATATACCTAGTTGGATGAATCTTATTGTGGCTAGCTGGTCTAGTGGCTAACGCGACGGGCTGGAGTTTTGAGACTCTATGACCGCGGGTTCAATCCCGGCCGGGGGTATGGTTTACTACAGGAGAGATAAGAGAGACAAGGGTTAGAATGGAACGTTACAGATACACACTTCAAAGTAGGTTCCCAGACATTTGTTGACTCCCTTTTGACCCCCAGCCATTTATCGACCCCTTCCATTGGTCCATCTAAGCTTAGGGGTCTATATTGACCAATTTGGGGAACTCATGCTCTAGACAGTTTAACAGGCGGGAAACGGGTGCACGAGGGCACAGTTAGATGAGGAAATAATGAAAGTTTGCTCGACACATAGTTTTAAGAATTATTAAGACAAGTCCCAAGAACCTAGGGGAGAAAAAAATTGGTGAGAAATAACACAAATAATTAAGTACACACACACACACACACACACACACACACACACACACACACACACACACACACACACACACACACACACACACACACACACACACACACTGAGGTGTCCCTGTTTGCAGATGACGTGAAGTTGATGAGAAGAATACACTTGATCGAAGACCAGGCAGAACTACAAAGGGATCTGAACAGGCTGCAGACCTGGTCCAGTAACTGGCTCCTGGAGTTCAATCCCACCAAGTGCAAAGTCATGAGGACTGGGGAAGGGCAAAGAAGACCGCAGACGGAGTACAGAGACTACATACCTCACTCAAGGAAAAAGATCTTGGGGTGAGTATAACACCAGGCACATCTCCTGAAGCGCACATCAACCAAATAACTGCTGCAGCATATGGGCGCCTAGCAAACCTCAGAACAGCATTCTGACATCTTAATAAGGAATCGTTCAGAACCCTGTACACCGTGTACGTTAGGCCCATATTGGAGTATGCGGCACAAGTTTGGAACCCACACCTAGCCAAGCACGTAAAGAAACTAGAGAAGGTGCAAAGGTTTGCAACAAGACTAGTCTCAGAGCTAAGAGGTATGTCCTACGAGGAGAGGTTAAGGGAAATCAACCTGACAACACTGGAGGACAGGAGAGATAGGGGGACATGATAACGACATACAAAATACTGAGAGGAATTGACAAGGTGGACAAAGACAGGATGTTCCAGAGATTGGACACAGTAACAAGGGGACACAGTTGGAAGTTGAAGACACAAATGAATCACAGGGATGTTAGGAAGTATTTCTTCAGCCACAGAGTAATCAGGAAGTGGAATAGTTTGGGAAGCGATGTAGTGGAGGCAGGATCCATACATAGCTTTAAGCAGAGGTATGATAAAGCTGACGATTTAGGGAGAGTGACCTAGTAGCGACCAGGGAAGAGGCGGGGCCAGGAGCTCGGACTCGACACCTGCAACCTCAACTAGGCGAGTACAGCTAGGTGAGTACACACACACACACACACACATACACACACACATACACACACACACACACACACACACATACACACACACACAACCACACACAGACACACACACACACGCATATACTACAGGCCTAGTGTCTAATCGACATGTGCCTAGGACAAAATGGTAACACACACACACACACACACACACACACACACACACACACACACACACACACACACACACACACACACACACACACACACACACACACACACAATCACAATCACAATCACATATACACACACAAATAGAAAACTATCCCACAACATTCATAATCCCGCCCTGCCTAGAGCTATTGCTCAAAAATAATCAGGGATCACAGAGGTCTTGCTAATGGCTAGTAAGTGTTGCGTTCGCATGACAGAATGTTATGATTGAAAACTCTTCAGAGTTCAGGTTCAAATAAGAAAAATAATATGTCTGTACTGGTTGGTTTGGCTGGGGAATGTCAGGTGTAATAATGGTAGTCATGAGGGGAAGGGAAGGAGAAGGTTCCAGGTAGGAGTCTTTCTCAGCCATGGCAGTGACTTCTCTAGCTGTCATATAAAGCGGACATTCCCCTTCAGAAACTATGACTTTCTATACATCATATATTGTCAATGGTTAATTTCAAATTATTACCATTAGTGTAAATTTTAAAGTTGTTAGATTATTATAGGGAAAGGGTTTCAACGCAATTTTCAACTAAATAATACACAAATAACCCGCACATAAAAAAGAGAGAAGCTTACGACGACGTTTCGGTCCGACTTGGACCATTTACAAAGTCACACTGATAGTGACTTTGTAAATGGTCCAAGTCGGACCGAAACGTCGTCGTAAGCTTCTCTCTTTTTTATGTGCGGGTTATTTGTGTATCGTTCCAGTCACGGTATTGTGCCTTTTTTTGTTATTCAACTAAATAATCTCAAATTATTACCATTCGTGTGGGTTTTAAAGTTGTTAGATTATTATAAGCAAGGGTTTCAACGCAATTTTCAACTAAATGTTAGAAGAATGGGCAACATGTTCATTGTTGTCTTGTTATGTAATGTGGAAAATAACATTTGATTTGTCAGTCTTAGTAATATTTTAAATTCACTAAGAGCTTTAGTGATTCTTGAAGGACGTACCATGTGCGACAAATTTTACAAATACACCCACAGTTATGCACGAATCACTTTCGCATTAAAGAAGAACATGACCTCCATTCCCGACATATGACGCAGGTATCAACTCAGTAGGTGAGTTAACATAGATGAATGGTTCAGAGAACCGACATGTTGATAAATTAAACACATGTGCAAAACTTGGGTATTTTTAATGAGGAAACGTTTCACCACACGGTGGCTTTATCAGTCCATACAAAGGAGAATGCTGAAGAACAGGAGTTCGAGGTAACTAGTCCCTAAGCCTTGAGTCGATGTAATGAGTCCATCAGTCTTGAAAGGATGTCTGGGTACTTTCTCAGTCAGTCACTGATGCTACACGTCCGTAATTTCGTGTTATCCCCAGTTTTCAGTGCAGATTCCAAGTCTAGATAATTTATATATAATAATACGAAAACTGAGCTATGGTTCGACCCTAGATGCACTCCACTGAATTTCCTAGCCATTTACAGCTACTAATCTGTGTTTTGTTAGCAAGCCAATCAGTCATTGAACTAGTCGTGAATATTGTCCCCTGTGCCGTGGATTCTAGTTTACTTCGTAATATCTGATGTGGCGTTTTGCGAAACGTTCTCTGGAAGTCGATTTACGTTACAATGGAAAGGGTATACTTGTTCCAGTTATTGTAAATCTAGCCGACAAGCTCTAGTGTATTAGACTGAATCGTTTTGCGCGAGAACTTTGTAATATCTACTTTTAAGGAAGTTGATGATGTTGTTCCTTACTACAGTTTCCTCTAATTTATCAGTAAGTGACGTCATGCTAATGGGTCACTAATTAAAAGGATATGGTCTAATCTCAGTTATTAAATACTGTAGTAACATTAGCTAGCTGAGTTCATCCACCAACAGATACGTAATAACATATTCAGATTATTTTAGTAATCTGGCTGATATTTCGACGGGCTCAGTGGATTTGTTAATGTTCATGTGTTGTAGGTTCCTTATTGTAGTTGGTTGTGGTGTTGATTTGAATGATAGTGCGTCGGCTTCGTTTCTTGCAAAGACATTACGTGAGCCATTATATTTTGGATTCGTTTCTCGATGTGAAGGCCGAAATGAAAGCGGAACTGAGAACAGAAGCCATATCTTTATTGATACCTTTGTCTTGTTTTTAAGATATTAAAAACCCTGGGATTACCTTAGATTCTGCAAGTAACTGTTTTTTCTTTGCACTTTGCTACGGCCATTTTGATTCGTTTTCTAAATCTAATTTCTTATGGACTTTCCTTTCCTGCTTTATGGTATATGTAAACTTGGTGAAAGATGAGCTCATTAAGATGCATACCCAAGAATGGTACCACACGACCCAAGTGTTAGTGCCATTGGCCCTACTCTGAAGCACATGGTTACGATACTATCACAAGTGGGAAAGGCTCTGAATGTTGTTTTATGGTCTCCTAGCAGTAAGTTGGTACCTTGATGTTAGCCAACTGTTGTGGGTCGCTTCCCAAACAAGACTAGGCTTTGAAATCAGCTAATGTAGGATAACAGTTCTTAGGCTGTATATTTAACAGGAAAAAAAATATCAAGGAAATTTATGGTTATCAATATGAACTTTTCTGTTAATGATATCAATAATATTTTTCATTCCTGTCATTGCTTTGAAATTTATGTCAGTAGTGAATCTAACATCCAAAAAAAAAAATATTGCGGACAATTCCTTGTCTTCATCGGGGAAAGCAAGAATCACTTACCCTGATTCACGAAATCGTAATGACACGATTGCAAACAAACCATACCACTACGGTCTGGAGTTTTGAGGCTCTCTGATCGCGGGTTCTATCCCCACCCGTGGTATGGATCATTTATCCTCTAAGACAGCCAGGGATAGCGCTAAAGGAGTTTCTGACGGTTCGGTCATCACAGACCACAAAAATTGTTACCTCTACAATTCATGCGGAGGTAATTATCTCTGGAAAATTTGCTGTGCACACTGCCCTTTCCTCGAATTCTGGGGCTGACTGTGTTTGTTGCCTCAATTGTGAATCTAGTGCCATCTGCCTCATTTTCGGATATGACCAGTAACCGTGGCTGATTTAAGAGTCATGCATAGGACTTACAGTTTGATGAATGTTCCTCAAGAGATTCAGAGTTCTGCACTCTCAAATGCTATGCCTCGAAGCAATGTCGAGGCTTTAGCCTGAGATATTCGTGTGTACTGTGGCAGTGACAAAGACAAAATAAATCCTGCTGGATGTCTAAATTGTCTCTAAACGAAGAATTGCAAGTTCTTGCTCCTGAAATTTCCGTGACTTGTGGGTTGCGAGGTTTAGTTGACTCTAGGGAAGGATATTCGGCTTACGAGAACAATGACAATTCACATGTTATGATTGCATGACAACACACAAACAACCTGTTCTGATCACCTGTTACTTTAAGGTCGGGTAATGTGCTGGATGAATCGAATATATCCAACACTCGGCCTGATTTGAGGCTGTTACTGCCCTTGTGTATAATAGAGAACATCTCTTTAGATGAATCCATTAAAAAAGGTTATCTTTATAATTATCTTAATCATGGATTAATTCACTTCTATTTGAAAGTCAGTATAAATAATACCACAATAAAAAAAATGACTAACTGAGAGTACGTGTGTGTGTGTGTGTGTGTTTGTGTGTGTGTGTGTGTGTGTGTGTGTGTGTGTGTGTGTGTGTGTACTCACCTAGTTGTACCCACCTAGTTCAGGTTGTGGGGGTCGAGTCCGAGCTCCTGGCCCCGCCTCTTCACTGATCGCTACTAGGTCACTCTCCCTGAACCGTGAGCTTTATCATACCTCTGCTTAAAGCTATGTATGGATCCTGCCTCCACTACATCGCTTCCCAAACTATTCCACTTCCTGACTACTCTGTGGGTGAAGAAATACTTCCTAACATCCCTGTGATTTATCTGTGTCTTCAACTTCCAACTGTGTCCCCTTGTTACTGTGTCCAATCTCTGGAACATCCTGTCTTTGTCCACCTTGTCAATTCCTCTCAGCATTTTGTATGTCGTTATCATGTCCCCCCTATCTCTCCTGTCCTCCAGTGTCGTCAGGTTGATTTCCTTTAACCTTTCCTCGTAGGACGTACCTCTTAGCTCTGGGACTAGTCTTGTTGCAAACCTATGCACTTTCTCTAGTTTCTTTACGTGCTTGGCTAGGTGTGGGTTCCAAACTGGTGCCGCATACTCCAAAATGGGCCTAACGTACACGGTGTACAGGGTCTGAACGATTTCTTATTAAGATTTTAGAATGCTGTTCTGAGGTTTGCTAGGCGCCCATATGCTGCAGCAGTTATTTGGTTGTTGTGCGCTTCAGGAGATGTGCCTGGTGTTATACTCACCCCAAGATCTTTTTCCTTGAGTGAGGTTTGTAGTCTCTGCCCCCCTAGACTGTACTCCGTCTGCTGTCTTCTTTGACCTTACCCAATCTTCATGACTTTGCACTTGGTGGGGTTGAACTCCAGGAGCCAATTTCTGGACCAGGTCTGCAGCCTGCGCAGATCCCTTTGTAGTTCTGCCTGGTCTTCGATCGAATGAATTCTTCTCATCAACGTCACGTCATCTGCAAACAGGTACACATCGGAGTCTATTCCTTCCGTCATGTCATTCACAAATCCCAGAAACAGCACTGGTCCTAGGACTGACCCCTGTGGGACCCGGCTGGTCACAGATGCCCACTCCGACACCTCGCCACGTACCATGACTCGCTGCTGTCTTCCTGACAAGTATTTCCTTATCCATTTTAGTGACTTCCCTGTTACCCCTGCTTGGTCGTCCAGTTTTTGCACTAATCTCTTGTGTGGAACTGTGTCAAACACCTTCTTGCAGTTCAAGAAAATGCAATTCAACCACCACTCTCTCTCTCTTGCCTTACTGCTGTCACCATATCATAGAACTCCAGTAGGTTTGTGACACAGGATTTCCCGTCCCTGAAACCATGTTGGCTGCTGTTGATGAGATCATTCCTTTCTAGGTGTTCCACCACTCTTCTCCTGGTAATCTTCTCCATGACTTTGCATACTATACATGTCAGTGACACTGGTCTGTAGTTTAGTGCTTCATGTCTGTCTCCTTTTTTAAAGACTGGGACTACATTTGCTGTCTTCCATGCCTCAGGAATCTTCCTGTTTCCATAGATGTATTGAATATTGCTGTTAGGGGTACACATAGCGCCTCTGCTCTCTCTCTCAGGATCCATGGAGAGATGTTATCCAGCCCCTTTGCCTTTGAGGTATCTAGCTCACTCAGAAGCCTCTTCACTTCTTCCTCGGTTGTGTGTACTGTGTCCAGCACTTGGTGGTGTGCCCCACCTCTCCGTCTTTCTCCGTCTTTCTGTGTGTGTGTGTGTGAGAGAGAGAGAGAGAGAGAGTGTAAGCATACATGTGTGTGTGTGTGTGTGTGTGTGTGTGTGTGTGTGAGAGAGAGAGAGAGAGAGAGAGAGAGAGAGAGAGAGAGAGAGAGAGAGAGAGAGAGAGAGAGAGAGAGAGAGAGAGTGTGTAAGCATACATGTGTGTGTGTGTGTGTGTGTGTGAGAGAGAGAGAGAGAGAGAGAGAGAAAGTAAACATGTGTGTATGTGTGAAAGAGAAAGAAAGAGAATAAACATTCATGTGTATGAGAGAGAGAGAGAGTAAGCATATGTGTGTGTGAGTGTACATCTGTGTGTTACTCATAACTCAAAGCTCTGTTAACCTTTCCGTTTAAACTTGAAACTAATAAACTGTTTCACAGTTTTGCATAAATACAGGATTTACTCTGCAGACTTACATTTTGGTTTGTGCCTAACATTCACTGGGAAGTAATTATTTACAATGTTTCTCTCCATTTACCCACAAACTCTGACAAGATTTACCAACCCAAGATGTGCTTCATCATATCAAATTACTCTATTTTTTTTTCCGATTGCTCCAAGGATTTAATCTTTTAGTTTCCGCTACTCATCACATTGAAATCAATCTTCATTCATTCAGCTTCTGCTCATGTTACTTTCAGTCTCAACTTTCACTCATCTTTTTCTCTTGTATATCGAGACTATGTTTTTCCATCCTTATATACGTATTTTTTCATTATTAATTTCCTTCTTTCCTTCTTATTAAACATACTAGAACAGTGTAGGAGGACACACTGATCCTTGTGGTATCCCAATACTGCCACAGTGTAGGAGGACACACTGATCCTTGTGGTATCCCACCACTGCCACAGTGTAGGAGGACACACTGATCCTTGTGGTATCCCACCACTGCCACAGTGTAGGAGGACACACTGATCCTTGTGGTATCCCACCACTGCCACAGTGTAGGAGGACACACTGATCCTTGTGGTATCCCACCACTGCCACAGTGTAGGAGGACACACTGATCCTTGTGGTATCCCACCACAGCCACAGTGTAGGAGGACACACTGATCCTTGTGGTATCCCAATACTGCCACAGTGTAGGAGGACACACTGATCCTTGTGGTATCCCACCACTGCCACAGTGTAGGACACACTGATCCTTGTGGTATCCCACCACAGCCACAGTGTAGGAGGACACACTGATCCTTGTGGTATCCCAATACTGCCACAGTGTAGGAGGACACACTGATCCTTGTGGTATCCCACCACTGCCACAGCGTACACACTGATCATTGTGGCATCCCACCACTGCCACAGTGTACACACTGATCCTTGTGGTATCCCACTACTGCCACAGTGTAGGAGGACACACTGATCCTTGTGGTATCCCACTACTTAGACAGTGTAGGAGGACACACTGATCCTATTGGTATCCCTCCACTGCCACAGTGTAGGAGGACACACTGATCCTTGTGGTATCCCACCACTGCCACAGTGTAGGAGGACACACTTATCCTTGTGGTATCCCTCTACTGCCACAGTGTAGGAGGACATACTGATCCTTGTGGTATCCCACTACTGCCACAGTGTAGGCGGGCACACTGACCCTTGTGGTATCCCACCACTGCCACAGTGTACACACTGATCCTTGTGGTATCCCACCACTGCCACAGTGTACACAATGATCCTTGTCTATCCCACCACTGCCACAGTGTACAAACTGTTCCTTGTGGTATCCCACTACTGCCACAGTGTAGGAGGATACATTGATCCTTGTGGTATCCCACCACTGCCACAGTGTAGGCGGGCACACTGATCCTTGTGGTATCCCACCACTGCCACAGTGTACACACTGATCCTTGTGGTATCCCACCACTGCCACAGTGTACACACTGATCCTTGTGGTATCCCACCACTGCCACAGTGTACACACTGTTCCTTGTGGTATCCCACTACTGCCACAGTGTAGGAGGATACATTGATCCTTGTGGTATCCCACCACTGCCACAGTGTACATACTGATCCTTGTGGTATCCCACTACTGCCACAGTGTAGGAGGACACACTGATACTTGTGGCATCCCACCACTGCCACAGTGTAAGAGGACACACTGATCCTTATGGTATCCCACCACTGCCACAGTGTAGGATGACACACTGATCCTTGTGGTATCCCACCACCGCCACAGTGTACACACTGATCCTTGTGGTATCCCACCACTGCCACAGTGTACACAATGATCCTTGTGGTATCCCACCACTGCCACAGTGTACACACTGTTCCTTGTGGTATCCCACTACTGCCACAGTGTAGGAGGATACATTGATCCTTGTGGTATCCCACCACTGCCACAGTGTACATACTGATCCTTGTGGTATCCCACTACTGCCACAGTGTAGGAGGACACACTGATACTTGTGGCATCCCACCACTGCCACAGTGTAGGAGGACACACTGATCCTTATGGTATCCCACCACTGCCACAGTGTAGGATGACACACTGATCCTTGTGGTATCCCACCACCGCCACAGTGTACACACTGATCCTTGTGGTATCCCACCACTGCCACAGTGTACACAATGATCCTTGTGGTATCCCACCACTGCCACAGTGTACACACTGTTCCTTGTGGTATCCCAATACTGCCACAGTGTAGGAGGATACATTGATCCTTGTGGTATCCCACCACTGCCACAGTGTACATACTGATCCTTGTGGTATCCCACTACTGCCACAGTGTAGGAGGACACACTGATACTTGTGGCATCCCACCACTGCCACAGTGTAGGAGGACACACTGATCCTTATGGTATCCCACCACTGCCACAGTGTAGGATGACACACTGATCCTTGTGGTATCCCACCACCGCCACAGTGTACACACTGAGCCTTGTGATATCCCTCCACTGCCACAGTGCAGGAGCACACACTGATTCTTGTGGTATCCCACCACAGCCACAGTGTATAAAGACACACTGATCCTTGTGGTATCCCACCACAGCCACAGTGTAGGAGGACACACTGATCCTTGTGGTATCCCACCACAGCCACAGTGTAGGAGGACACACTGATCCTTGTGGTATCCCACCACAGCCACAGTGTAGGAGGACACACTGATCCTTGTGGTATCCCACCACAGCCACAGTGTAGGAGGACACACTGATCCTTGTGGTATCCCACCACCGCCACAGTGTAGGAGGACACACTGATCCTTGTGGTATCCCACCACAGCCACAGTGTAGGAGGGCACAATGATCCTTGTGGTATACCACCACAGTCACAGTGTAGGAGGACACACTGATCCTTGTGGTATCCCACCACAGCCACAGTGTAGGAGGACACACTGATCCTTGTGGTATCCCACCACAGCCACAGTGTAGGAGGACACACTGACCCTTGTGGTATCCCACCACAGCCACAGTGTAGGAAGACACACTGATCCTTGTGGTATCCCACCACAGCCACAGTGTAGGAAGACACACTGATCCTTGTGGTATCCCACCACAGCCACAGTGTAGGAGGACACACTGATCCTTGTGGTATCCCACCAGAGCCACAGTGTAGGAGGACACACTGATCCTTGTGGTATCCCACCAGAGCCACAGTGTAGGAGGACACACTGATCCTTGTGGTATCCCACCACAGCCACAGTGTAGGAGGACACACTGATCCTTGTGGTATCCCACCACAGCCACAGTGTAGGAGGACACACTGATCCTTGTGGTATCCCACCACAGCCACAGTGTAGGAGGACACACTGATCCTTGTGGTATCCCACCAGAGCCACTGACTCATCATAATTTTGTCTATTAATCACTTCTCATTATCACTTCATCAAAAACATCTTGTATAGAGCCCAATAGATACTTTTCTCAGCTCTTTTCTTTAAACATCCAAGTTGTTTCTGAACGATGAATATTATAGAAACATTTATAAAAGTTAAATATTAAATGTTAGGTAATATTTCTCGACTTCGTTATATTTCCTACATGATTATAAGAACACAGAAGATTATAGATGATCTCGCTAACAGGAATCCAGAAATTTTGCAAATTCTTATAGAATTCCATATATTAAGTAATTTATTTTATTTTTCATTAAATGTCTGTTTTCTCTCACCTTCAAGAATCTTCATTTCCTAAAAATAATCCAAGCTTCCTCTCCTGTGTTTTCAATCTAGATTTTTTGTTAAGTTTTATACTGATAAATGTAACTAACACGTGGATTACTTCTACATCTTATAACCGATGTGTAATAATAATTTATTACAACCATTGGTTAACAAGAACGGAGCCAACGCTTACGTGGCAGTGTTTATGGTGAGTCAGTCTTCCTGCTCTAACAATTATTTCTTTCATTCATATTTATTACAAAACTGAAAAAATACATTTGTGAATAATTAAATAAATTTTTAATGAGTGACTAATATAAATTAAACAAAATCAAATAATATGAACTTAAAATATTTAAACATTATTTTTTATTAACAATTATTTCTGAGATTAATAATAATGAACCTTTTATTTTGCGTTGATTAAATATATTATATATAATAAATATAATAAATTATATCATTTACAATTAAAAACGAATATTGTGTTTAAAACTGAAAATCTCAAGCACCACCAACCCCCTCCCCCTGGCCCTGATACCTCCCCCCCTGGCCCTGATACCTCCCCCCCTGGCCCTGATACCTCCCCCCCTGGCCCTGATACCTCACCCCCTGGCCCTGATACCTCACCCCCTGGCCCTGATACCTCCCCCCTGGCCCTGATACCTCACCCCCTGGCCCTGATACCTCCCCCCCCCTGGCCCTGATACCTCCCCCCCTGGCCCTGATACCTCCCCCCTGGCCCTGATACCTCACCCCCTGGCTCTGATACCTCCCCCCCTGGCCCTGATACCTCACCCCCCTGGCCCTGATACCTCCCCCCCTGGCCCTGATACCTCACCCCCCTGGCCCTGATACCTCCCCCCCTGGCCCTGATACCTCCCCCCCTGGCCCTGATACCTCCCCCCTGGCCCTGATACCTCCCCCCCTGGCCCTGATACCTCACCCCCCGGGCCCGGATACCTCCCCCCCTGGCCCTGATACCTCCCCCATGGCCCTGATACCTCCCCCCTGGCCCTGATACCTCCCCCCCTGGCCCTGATACCTCCCCCCCTGGCCCTGATACCTCCCCCGCTGGCCCTGATACCTCACCCCCTGGCCCTGATACCTCACCCCTGACCCTGATACCTCCCCCCTGGCCCTGATACCTCCCCCCCTGGCCCTGATACCTCCCCCCCTGGCCCTGATACCTCCCCCCCTGGCCCTGATACCTCCCCCCTGGCCCTGATATCACCCCCTGGCTCTGATACCTCCCCCCCTGGCCCTGATACCTCACCCCCCTGGCCCTGATACCTCCCCCCCTGGCCCTGATACCTCACCCCCCTGGCCCTGATACCTCCCCCCCTGGCCCTGATACCTCCCCCCTGGCCCTGATACCTCCCCCCTGGCCCTGATACCTCCCCCCCTGGCCCTGATACCTCACCCCCCTGGCCCTGATACCTCCCCCCCTGGCCCTGATACCTCCCCCCCTGGCCCTGATACCTCCCCCCCGGGCCCTGATACCTCCCCCCTGGCCCTGATACCTCCCCCCCTGGCCCTGATACCTCCCCCCCCCCCTGGCCCTGATACCTCCCCCCCTGGCCCTGATACCTCCCCCCCTGGCCCTGATACCTCCCCCCTGGCCCTGATACCTCCCCCCCTGGCCCTGATACCTCCCCCCCTGGCCCTGATACCGCCCCCCTGGCCCTGATACCTCCCCCCTGGCCCTGATACCTCGCCCCCCTGGCCCTGATACCTCACCCCTCTGGCCCTGATACCTCCCCCCCTGGCCCTGATACCTCCCCACCTGGCCCTGATACCTCCCCCCCTGGCCCTGATACCTCCCCCCTGGCCCTGATACCTCCCCCCTGGCCCTGATACCTCACCCCCCTGGCCCTGATACCTCACCCCTCTGGCCCTGATACCTCCCCCCCTGGCCCTGATACCTCACCCCCCTGGCCCTGATACCTCCCCCCCTGGCCCTGATACCTCCCCCCCTGGCCCTGATACCTCCCCCCTCTGGCCCTGATACCTCCCCCCCTGGCCCTGATACCTCACCCCTCTGGCCCTGATACCTCCCCCCCTGGCCCTGATACCTCACCCCCCTGGCCCTGATACCTCCCCCCCTGGCCCTGATACCTCCCCCCCTGGCCCTGATACCTCCCCCCCTGGCACTGATACCTCCCCCCTGGCCCTGATACCTCACCCCCTCGCCCTGATGCCTCACTCCCCTTGCCCTGATACCTCACCCTCCTGGCCCTGATACCTCCCCCCCTGGCCCTGATACCTCACCCCCCCTGGCCCTGATACCTCCCCCCCTGGCCCTGATACCTCCCCCCTGGCCCTGATACCTCCCCCCCCCTGGCTCTGATACCTCCCCCCCTGGCTCTGATACCTCCCCCCTGGCCTTGATACCTCCCCCCTGGCCTTGATACCTCCCCCCTGGCCTTGATACCTCCCCCCTGGCCTTGATACCTCCCCCCTGGCCGTGATACCTCCCCCCCTGGCCCTGATACCTCCCCCTGGCCTTGATACCTCCCCCCCTGGCCTTGATACCTCCCCCCTGGCCTTGATACCTCCCCCCCTGGCCCTGATACCTCCCCCTGGCCTTGATACCTCCCCCCTGGCCTTGATACCTCCCCCCTGGCCTTGATACCTCCCCCCCCTGGCCCTGATACCTCCCCCCTGGCCTTGATACCTCCCCCCTGGCCTTGATACCTCCCCCCCTGGCCCTGATACCTCCCCCCTGGCCCTGATACCTCCCCCCTGGCCTTGATACCTCCCCCCCTGGCCCTGATACCTCCCCCCTGGCCCTGATACCTCCCCCCCTGGCCCTGATACCTCCCCCCCTGGCCTTGATACCTCCCGCTGGCCATGATACCTCCCCCCCCCCTAGCCTTGATACCTCCCCCCTTGGCCCTGATACCTCCCCCGCTGGCCTTGATACCTCCCCCCTGGCCTTGATACCTCCCCCCTGGCCTTGATACCTCCCCCCCTGGCCTTGATACCTCCCCCTGGCCTTGATACCTCCCCCCTGGCCTTGATACCTCCCCCCCTGGCCCTGATACCTCCCCCCTGGCCCTGATACCTCCCGCTGGCCTTGATACCTCCCCCCTAACCTTGATACCTCCCCCCTTGGCCCTGATACCTCCCCCGCTGGCCCTGATACCTCCCCCCTGGCCCTGATACCTCTCCCCCCCTGGCCCTGATACCTCACCCCCCTGGCCCTGATACCTCCCCCCCTGGCCCTGATACCTCACCCCCCTGGCCCTGATACCTCCCCCCTGGCCCTGATACCTCCCCCCCCTGGCCCTGATGCCTCACCCCCCTGGCCCTGATACCTCACCCTCCTGGCCCTGATACCTCACCCCCCGGGCCCTGATACCTCACCCCCATGGCCCTGATACCTCACCCCCCTGGCCCTGATACCTCACCCCCTGGCCCTGATACCTTACCCCCATGGCCTTGATACCTCACCCTCCTATCCCTGATACCTCACCCCCCTGGCCCTGATACCTCCCACCCTGGCCCTGATACCTCCCCCCCTGGCCCTGATACCTCACCCCCCCCCCTGGCCCTGATACCTCCCCCCCCTGGCCCTGATACCTCACCCGCCTGGCCCTGATACCGCCCCCCCCTGGCCCTGATACCTCACCCCCCTGGCCCTGATACCTCACCCCCCTGGCCCTGATACCTCAGCCCCCCTGGCCCTGATACCTCCCCCCTGGCCCTGATACCTCCTCCCCTGGCCCTGATACCTCACCCCCCTGGCCCTGATACCTCCCCCCTGGCCCTGATACCTCACCCCCTGGCCCTGATACCTCAGCCCCCCTGCACTGATACCTCAGCCCCCCTGGCGCTGATACCTCATCCCCCTGGCCTTGATACCTCACCCACATGGCCCTGATACCTCAGCCCCCCTGGCCCTCATACCTCCCCCCCTGGCCCTGATACCTCTCCCCCTGCCCTGATACCTCCCCCCTGGCCCTGATACCTCCCCCCTGGCCTTGATACCTCCCCCCTGGCCCTGATACTCCAGCCCCCTGGCCCTGATACCTGAGGCCCCTGGCCCTGATACCCAAGCCTCCTGGCCCTGATGCCCCAGTCCCCCTCGCTCTGATACCGCAGCTCTCGTGGCCCTGATACCCCAGCCCCATTTGACCCTGATACCTCTGCCCCCCTGGCCCTTGTTCCCCAGCACCCCTAGTCTTGATACCCCAGCACCCCTGGCCGTGATACCCCAGGCCCCTTTGGCCCTGATACCCCAGCCGCCGTTGGCCCTGATACCCCAACCCCTCTGGCCCTGATCCCTCAGCCCCCTTGCCCTGATACCCCAGCCCCCTGGCCCTGATACCCCAGCCCCCTGGCCCTGATACCCCAGCCTACCTCCCCTGGCCCTGATATCCTAGCCCACCTCCCCTGGCCCTGATACCCCAGCCCACCTGGCCCTGATACCTCAGCCCACCTGGCTCTGATATCCCAGCCCACCTACCCTTGCCCTGATACCCCAGCCCCCTGGCTCTGATATCCCTGCCCCTCTGGCCCTGATACTCCGGCCCCCTGGCCTTGATACAACAGCCCCCCTAGCCCTGATACCCCAGCCCCTGCCCCTGATATTCCTGCCCCTCTGGCCCTGATACTCCGGCCCCCTGGCCTTGATACAACAGCCTTCCTGGCCATGATACCCCAACCTCCCTGGCTATCATACCCCAGCGCCCCTGCCCTGATTCCCCAGCCTTTCTGACCCTGATACCCCAGCCTTCCTGGCCCTGATACCCCAGCCCCCCTGGCCCTGATTCCCCAGCCCCCTGGCCCTGATACCCAAGCCTCTAAGCCCTAATACCCCAGCCCCCTGGCCCTGATTCCCCAACCCTTTGGCCCTAATACCCTAGCCTCCCGTCTCTGATACCCCAGCCCTCTGGCCCTGATATCCCAGCCCCCCTGACCCTGATACCCCAGCCCTCTGGCCCTGATACCCCAGCCCCTCTGGCCCTGATAACCCAGCCTTCCGACCCTGATACCCCATCCCCCTGGCCCTGAAACCCCAGTCCCCCTGGTCCTGATACCACAGCCCCCCTGGGCCTCATACTCCAGTCCCCTTGGCCCTTATACCCCAGCCTCCCTTGCCCTGATGCCCCAGCCCTCCTGGCCCTGATACTCTAGCTCCCCTGGCTCTGATACCCCAGCCAACCTCCCCTGGCCGCTATACCCCAGCCCCCTGGCCCTGATTCCCCAACTCTTTGGCCCTAATACCCTAGCCTCCCGTCTCTGATACCCCAGCCAACCTCTCCTGGCCGCTATACCCCAGCCCCCCTGGCCCTGATACCCCAGCCTCCCTGGCCCTGATACCCCAGCCCCCTGGCCCTGATACCCTAGCCCCTCTGGCCCTGATAACCCAGCCTTCAGACCCTGATACCCCATCCCCCTGGCCCTGAAGCCCCAGTCCTCCTGGTCCTGATACCCCAGCCCCCCTGGGCCTCATACTCCAGTCCCCCTGGCCCTGATATCCCAGCCCCCTGGCCCTGATACTCCAGTCCCCTTAGGCCCTATACCCCAGCCTCCTTGGCCCTGATGCCCCAACCCCCTATGGCCCTGATACCCCAGCCCCCAGGCCATAATACCCCAGCCCCCTTTGAGCTGATGCCCCAGCCCCCCTGACCCTGATACCCCAGCCCTCATTGGCCCTAATACCCCAGTCCCCCTGACCCCCCCTGGCCCTGATACCCCAGCTCTCACCGCAGCTTCCCTAGCCCTAATACCCCAGCCCCCGTGGCTCTGATACCCCAGCCCCCTTTGGCTCTGATACCGCAGCTTCCCTAGCCCTGATTCTCCAGCCCCCTGGCTCTGATACCCCAGCCCCCTGGCCCTGATACCCCAGGCTCCCTGGCTCTGATACTCAAGGCCCCCTGGCCCTGATACCTCAGCCCCCCCTGGCTTTGATACCTCAGCCCCCTTTGGCCCTGATAACCCAGTCCCCCTGGCCCTGATAACCCTGCCTCCCTGGCCCTTGTACCCCAGCCCCCTGGTCTTGATACCCTAGCACCCCTGGCCCTGACTCCCCAGTCCTCTTTGGCCCTGATACCCCTGCCGCCTTTGGCCCTGATACCCCATCCTTCCTGGACCTGATACCACAGCCCTCCTGGCCCTGATACCCCAACCCCCTGTCCCTGATACCCCAACCCCTGGCTCTGATACCCCAGGCCCCTGGCCTTGATACCCCAGCCCCCTAGCCCTGATACACCAGCCCCCTGGCCCTGATATCCCAGCTCCCGGCCCTTATACCCCAGCCCCTTGGCCCTGATACCCCAGTCCCCTGGCCCTGATACCCCAGCCCCTCTGGCCCTGATACTCCAGCCCCCCTGGCCCTGATACAACAGCTCACTTGGCCCTGATACAACAGCCCCCCTGGCCCTGATACCCCAGCCCTCCTGGCCCTGATACCCCAGTCCACCTCCTTTGACCCTGATTCCCCAGCCCACCTCCCCAGGCCCTGATACCCCAGCCCTCACCGCCCTGATACCCCAGCCCCCTGGCCCTGGCACCCCAGCCCTCCTGGCCCTGATACCCCAACCCTCCTGGCCCTGGTACCCCAGCCCTCTTGGCCCTGATACCCCAGCCTTTCGGCCCTAATACCCCTGCTCCCCTGGCCCTGATACCCCAACCCCCTGGCCCTGATGTCCCTGCCTCCCGGCCTTGATACCCCAGCCCCCTGGCTCTGATACCCTAGTCTTCCTGCCCTGGTACCCCAGTCTTCCGGCCCTTATACCCCAGCCCCTTGGCCCTGTTACCCCAGTCCCACTGGTCCTGATACCCCAGCCCCCCTGGTCCTGATACCCCAACCCCCCTGGCCCTGATACCTCAGCCCTCCTGGCCCTGATACCCCAGCCTCCTGGCCCTGATACCCCAGCCCTCCTGGCCCTGATACCCCAGCCCACCTCCTCTGGCCCTGATACCCCAGCCCACCTCCCTTGTCTCTGATCCATAAGGACACCTCCCCTGGGCCTGATCCTCCAGCCTTCCCCTTGTCCCTGATTTCCCCGCCCACCCGTCTGACCCTGATCCCCCAGCCCAACCCCTGGCCCTGATCCTCAAGCCCACCTCCCTTGGCACTGATCCCCTTGCCTATCCCCATGGCCCTGATCACCAAGCCCACCCCCTCGCCCTGATACCCTAGCCCACTTATCATTGGTGATGATCCTAAGCTCTCCTCCTCTGGCCCTTATTCCCCTAGCCCACCTCCCCTGACCCTGATCCCCAGCCCACCTCCTGTGGCCGTGATCCCCCAGCCCACCTCCTCTGACCCTGATCCACTACCCCGCATCCCCCAGCCCACCTTCTCTGGCCCTTATCTCCAACCCACTTCCTCTGGCCCTGACCCCAGCCCACCTCTCCTGGTCCTGATTCCCCAGCTCACCTCCCTGGTTCTGATCCCCCATCATACCTCCCCTGGCCCTGATCTCGCAGTCAATCTCCTCTGTCCATGATCCCCCTGCCTACCTCCCTAGCCCTGATCCCCTGTCCCACTTCCTCTGGCCCTTATCCCCGAGCCACCCTCCTCTGGCTGTGATCTCCCAGCCCACCTCCTTGGCCCTGATCATTCAGCCCATCTACCTTGACCCTGACCTCAACTCACCTCTCCTGGCTCTGATCCCCCAGCTCTCCCTCCCCTCTTGCCGTGATCCCCAGCATACCTCCCCTGACCCTGATCTCTCAGCCCAATTTCCCTGGCGCTGATCGCCCAGCCAACTTCCCCTGGCCCTGATCCCCCAGCCCACCTCCTTTGGCCCTGATTCCCCAGCCCATCACCGCTGGCCCTGATCCCCCAACCCACCTTCTCTGGTCCTTATCCCCCTATCCCACCTCCCCTCACCCTGATCCCCAGCCCACCTCCCGTGGCCCTGATCCCCAGCTCACCTCACTTCGCCCCGATTCAGGAGCCCACCTTCCCTGGCCGAGAACTACCTGCCCAACTCCCGTCTCCCTTAAACCCCTGCCCTGATCCCTTAGCCCACCTCCCCTGGCCCTGATCTCTTAGCCCGCCTCCCCTGGCCCTGATCCCCTAGTCCACATCCCCTGGCTCTGATCCCCTAGCCCACCTCCCCTGACCCTGATTCCCCAGCCCACCTCCCCTGCCTCCGATCCCTAGTCCACCTCCCCTGGCCCTGATCCCCCAGCCCACCTCCCCTCCCCCTTCACTACCAGCCCACCTCCCCTCTATCCCGTCAGCCCACTTTCACACCCGCAGCACCTCCATCCGTTTCCTGTAGACCGCAAGCCCACCGTCTCAACCACAGCACTACCGGCCCACCTCTTCTCCCCTAACACAACGGGCCTATTTTAACTCCTGCAGCTACTTCAGCCCACCTTCCCTCTCCCTGCAGTATCACCCCAACTCCTCCCAGCACTATCAGCCCACCTCCCCTCCCCAAATACTACCAGCCCATGTCCCCTCCACCAGCAATATCAGCCACCTGCCTTCCTCCACAACTTCCATCCCACCTCCACTTCCCCAGCACCTCCAGCCTACCTCCCCTTCCTGTGCACTACCAGCCCACCTCTCCCACAGCACCACGAGCCCACGTTCCCTCCCTTGCACTACCAGCCCACTCCACCTCCTCCATCAACACTAGCCAACCTTCCTCCCTAGCACCACCAACCCACCACCCTTCCCCACACTCTCCCTTTCTCTTGTACTCCGAGCAGCACCAACCCACCTCCCCCTCTCTTTACCAGTCTTAGCCCATCTCATTTTCCACTAAAAGCAAAACCTAATTCGTTTCCCCTCCTAGTATCTAACACGCAGCTTCCCATTCACAAGCAGCACGAGCTTTCATAATTCTTCCCTCCCAGCCATAATCTCTCTCCTGTTTCCTTACCAGTAACAGCCCTTACAACACCCTTAGCGGAATTTTCCCTTTCTTTCTAACAACAATAGTATTCCTAACTTCTGATTGGCAACAACAGCTCTCCTGTTTCCAATAGCATTAACAGCCATGTTAGTTCCCACTAACAGCAACTGTTCTCCCACTTCCCCTAGCGACATAACTAGTCTTTGTTTACTTAGTAACAAGAGCCCTTCTAGCTTTCCCTAGCAACAGAGCCCTCCTAGTTTCCTTATTAACCGCAGCCCTTCTGGTTTCTTTAGCAACAGGAGTCATAGTTTCCCTAACAACGGCCCTTATAGTTTCCCTAGAAACAGTACACCTTCTACTGTCCCTTGTATAACAGCCCTCCTAGTTTGCCTAATTACCCGTAGCAACAATAGGTCTACTATTTTCCTAGCAACAGCTGGCCTTCAAATTCTCCCTAGCAGCAACACTCTTCCTAGTTTCCATAGCAACAACAGACCTCCTAGTTTCCTCAGTAATATCAGCGCTCCAAGTTCCAATAGCAACAATCGGCATTCTAGTTTCCTACCTGTAACAGATCTCCTAGTTACACTAGCTACAACAAGCCTCCTAATTCCTCCTATCAACAGTAGTTCTAGGTTCACTACCAACAACAGACCTCCAGTATCCCTAGCAACAACAGACTTCCTAGTCTCTCTAGCAACAGAAGATCCCCTAGTCCCTCTAGTAACAACAGACCTAGTTTCCCTAGCAACAATAGACCTCTTAGTCCTCCTAGCAACAAGAGACATCATAGTCCCCTAGCAACAACAATCATCCTAGTGCCCCTAGCAACAACAGGCCTGCCAACATACTACTGGGCTTGAGAATGATGTTTAACATTTTGATGTATTGCAGATTACCTCGGGCGTCGTACCGTGAGGTTTAGCAAAGGTTGGTAGCTTTGTTTTTGTTTCTGTACGCACGAAGGTTGGCAGTCCTGTCAATCAGCTGTCCATGTTGTGGTAGATGTTGAGTACTTTCACTCAGCATAACTCTCCATGTTGTGGTAGATGTTGAGTACTTACATTCAGCATAACTCTCCATGTTGTGGTAGATGTTGAGTACTTACACTCAGCCTTACTTCCCATGTTGTGGTAGATGTTGAGTACTTACACTCAGCATAACTCTCCATGTTGTGGTAGTGTTAGCAGTGGGTGTTGAATACCATCACTTAACTATCATACATAGCGCCTCGTAACTTTGTAGACATTCCAGTTAGTTCTCTCTTATTTTACTACATTTCCTCTTACGATTTATGTTTGATAGTTATCCACATTTCACTGAGGTATTCACACACATACCTAAATACACGCACTCTCTCTCTATCTCCCACTCTTACTTTGTCTCTCTCACATACGAAACATTCATATAGCCTTTACGGATATTAACAACGAATTCTTTTTGGACTCTGTATACATCATGTATCAGTCCGGACTGAGTACGCAGCATACATTTGTCCGGTAAGTTCGGACAAATGGCCAAAGCGTTGGTCGCGATCTAATGTCTTTGATAACATCTCTCTGGTTACCTCTTGTTAGCGATGTTAATGTGTCCGGGTTTTTACTGAGCATCACAGGTGTTTTAAAGAAATCTCGGAAAAACATATATGAAGAACAACTGCAGTTAATAATTAGTGAACTTTCAAGCACTTTCGTGATCTGTCACATTATCAAGGACAGTTATTGTTAATGTGAGAAATCACGAAAACGCTTTGAAGTTCACTATTTGTTCACAGTGTTTGTTCCGCATATTGTAATATCACTTGTTTAATGAAATCTAATTGATAACGTAATATAAATTGTGTACAATACCGACAAGTTGTTAAATTAGACAAATGCGCCACATTTTAACATCTCTATTCTATACGTTATTAGGTAAGGGTAGTTAAAGATAAGGTAATTAGTCCCTCAGCCTTGAGGGTGATGAAACAGGAGAGAGTTAGATGCAGTAGCTGAAGGCACCGTCGCCGGTGGGAGGAACCCACTTCTAAAAATAAGTCATGCCCAAGATATGGGCAAAAAGTTAGAAACACAGATGGCAGAGGATACCATTTGAAGGAAGTTGCCATGGTGTTGGTGCCATAGTGTTGTTGCCATGGTGGTTCTGCGTTTTAATGTGTCTGAGTCATCATCTCATGGATTGTTCTCCTTAGCGAAACGTGGTTGTCAGGGTATCTGGGCTATAATGCATATTTTGAGCGTATTTAGCATAAGTAGAGCATATTTAAAGCATATTTAGTATATTTAGAGCATATTTAGCATATTTTGAGCATATTTAGCATATTTAGAGCATATTTAGGCTTCTGGTCGCAAATTTCGTTTGAAAATATTACTTTTCGTTTTGCCTCAGTTAATGTTTCTTCAATGGTTTTTCCTTCCACTGCCTTCTCAGTTATGCTGAGGATATTAGCACCTTCCCAGTGCCTAAATACAATGTCGTAGCAGTACAAAACTCTTATAAGCATATTCGAGTTCACTCTTCTGTTATCCAAATTCCAAGTCCCTACCGAATTTATATATGTACACTAAATTCCAAATGTTGCAAGGGACTTGGCTAAATTTCTTGTGTCTCACTTGAAACTCGTTAATTTGTGGTTAGTTAAAAAAAATACGGCTACATTTATTTTTGCATGACAACGAGAGCTGAGTGATTTTTAAATCCCATGGTAGAAGAATATGACTTATTTTACTGCTCTGTTGTCTTCTTTTTGTTTGAACTGGTAGATTTAAAAATATTTTAGTTTGTCTTACCTAGCCATGATTGTTTGAAAAAAATCTGGATAACTAAGCTTACAGTGTTTGTTTCTTTCTCTTGGGCGAACACATAGAAATAATTAGATCTGAGAATCTCACATACGTTTAGATATCTTTTGTCGTGATAATAATAGTAATAATAGTAATAATAATAATTACAATACTACTACTACTACTACTACTACTATTACTATTACTACTACTACTACTACTACTACTACTACTACTACTACTACTACTACTACTACTACTACTACTACTACTACTAATAATAATAATAATAATAATAATAATAATAATAATAATAATAATAATAATAACAATGATAATAATAATAATAATAATAATAATAATAATAATAATAATAATAATAACAATTATAGTATACTATTTCATAATTACTAAATCAAATAACTCACTTGAAACTGTCATGAAATCTAAATCAGCTGTGAACACCACCACGTATTTAAATACAACAATAGAACTCTTCGTAATAAAATCTGTCATCCAGATCACATGTCTTATATCACGAGGTCACATATTACATATCACCAGGTCACATGTGTAATATCACCAGGTCACATGTGTCACATCGCCAGGTCACAATTAGAGTTCTGTTGCATTATCTCTGTCGCAGACTTCATCCAGGTTCCATGCTGTGTTACGCTCCATCGATTATGTATCGTGAATGTCCTTGGTGTTTTCAGTTCCCTGTGATGTATCATTACCCAACAGAACACTGCCTTTCTTCCACAACTGTATCACACTGAACACAACGTCTAATTCGTATTTCTTATAAATATTTAATATGGAATCTGTGTGTCAGTGTTTGTTTTCCTATCCTTGCATCAATTTTCACTCATTGTACTTAGTAATTTGTCGGTGTAATTATTTCCATGACGACCAGAAGCTGTACCTCTTCTTATGTTGTATCATTTCCATGACGACCAGAAGCTGTACCTCTTCTTACGTTGTATCATTTCCATGACGACCAGAAGCTGTACCTCTTCTTATGTTGTATCATTTCCATGACGACCAGAAGCTGTACCTCTTCTTATGTTGTATCATTTCCATGACGACCAGAAGCTGTACCTCTTCTTATGTTGTATCATTTCCATGACGACCAGAAGCTGTACCTCTTCTTACGTTGTATCATTTCTACGACGACCACAAGCTGTACCTCTTCTTACGTTGTATCATTTCCATGACGACCAGAAGCTGTACCTCTTCTTACCTTGTATCTATCATCGTTATATGTTGTACAGTGCTTTAATATACTTGGTGTCGTATAGTACGGTGTATAACTGGAGGGTAATGGCCTGGTAATGGACCGCGGCCCGGTCCATTACCAGGCCTGGAGCCTCTAGCTATACATGTATCATGTACGGCACATTGTGGATCTTCTGGCTATACATGTATTATGCACAGAACCGTCTGGGACCTCTGGTTAAACATGTATCATGTACTGCACGGTCTGGGACCTCTGGTTAAACATGTATCATGTACACTACGGTCTGGAACCTCTGGGTTTTGTTAATGAAGGGACTCGGACCTAAAACCCGAGGTTCATCGTTAATATGTCCATAACAATTCAGACGGTTCTCTTTATAGACACTATAAAGTATCTGAGAATAAAGTATCTGAGAATATAGTATCTGAGAATAAAGTATCAGTGAATAAAGAATATCAGAATAAAGTAACACAACAAAGTATCTCGGAATGAAGTATCACAATAAAGTATTTCGGAATAAAGCATCTCAGAGTAAAGTATCTCAGTAAAATATCTCCGAATAAAGTCGTTAATGTAATTGTGATATACATAAATGCAGATATCTGCATAACTTGTTTTATTACAAATAAATAAAAATAAAGCAATGAATTTATTTAATTATTTTTATTTCAAGTGTGTTAAGCTCCCCCCCCCAAAAAAAAAAAAAAAACAGGCCTCAGGCCTAGTAAGTTCTTAATTTAGCATGAATCAAGTATACACAGCCTAGTTGATCAGGCCCTGATCCATCGGGAGGCCTGGTCATGGACCGGGCCGCGGGGGCGTTGATCCCCGGAATAACCTCCAGGTAACCTCCAGGTAACACTATGTATCTAGTACCGTGTATTCAGCACTATGTATAAAGTGTCATACCTGCAACAGTGCAACACTTTCTCTCACCACGGCAGCCACGTGAGCAATGAGAAGTCACTGTGAAGTGTGGCGGAAGGCCGTGACATCATGCTAATGGCTGCTATCCAGCAGAATGCAATGACGAAAATAGACCCCCCCTGTATGGTAGACCTTTGATTTTCGTCACGGCATTATGTCGCTATGCTCACACGGCATAATGCCGTGCAGCTCATCTGACATAATGCCGTGACAAGCACTGTACGTTATCCAGGGCAAGATTTATAATACTCTTTATATGCTTTGGTGACCTCAAGGCGATGTTATATACATCACTGATAGATTTTGTTTGTGTATATCAACTGATCAGTTTCAGAATCTCACCGCTGGAGTGTCTTTCTCAGAAGAAGGTTGATATTATTATATAACAAAAAGGCACAATACTGTGTCTCGAACAATACACAAATAACCTTCACATAGGAGAGGGAAGCTTATGACTACGTTTCGGTCCGACTTGGACCCATAGCTCCCCTCTACTATGTCCGGGTTATTCGTGTATTGATATTATTAAAACGTTGTGTTGTTGTCATTTTGCCGACTTTAATCTCTAAATGGCAGAGTATTACTCTTTAATGTATTGATTTGATTTTTGATGTTGATGGGACTCTCTTGATCCAAGGAACTGGACTTATCCTCCCATTCCCTGGATTGAATCTGAATACTTCCCATTCCCCAAGACCTCTGTGACAACTACTGTTTTCTATTTTCCTCGGTATAAATTAAATATTTCTTGGTCTTAGCTTATGTAAATCCACAGTTGGCTGGATCTGTGTAAGAACTGGAGAACGCCTTTTCTGGTTGGCTGTAAACTTTTAGTGTTGATGTATTTTCTCCAAAGAAAGTTTAGCTTTAATTTTAAGTTATGTAAGTTTAAATTTACCAATTTTATTAAGCAAATTTGTTTCTGATGAAAGAACTCATAGTGTTTTTTTTTTTTGGTTTATTTTAGGTTTAATTTACATAAATTTCATTTAATAAAGCTTGTTTAATTACATGCAACTTACAAAGGCCCTAAAAGCTGGTAATTCTTTCTTAAAGAAGTTTTAATTAACATTGGCTTTACAGGTTCCAGTTTGGCTTTTCATGGATGGAAGTGAAAAAAAATTTAAATTTTGATTTTAATGCGACAACACAGGTAATTTGATAATACAAACCCTGCGCGGCTTCAAATTTAATGTGCACTTGTATTTTAAGATATTGGTGTCTCTAAAGTATAAAGAGAATGTCTTCTCAAATTGGCTACAAACCTGGTGTTTCTTGTTTGAATAACAGATATGATTCAGTTTTGGATCTTGAACTCAAATACTGACCTGTAATAGGAAGTCAGGCCGTCCTCTGAATGATTGTTTTCGCTTGCATTAATGTACAAGGACCTAGGAATATGCAAAATATGTGGCCCGGTGGTCTGGTGGTTAAAGCTCCCGCTTCACACACGGAGGGCCCGGGTTCGATTCCCGGCGGGTGGAAATTCCGACACGTTTCCTTACACCTGTTGTCCTGTTCACCTAGCAGCAAATAGGTACCTGGGTGTTAGTCGACTGGTGTGGGTCGCATCCTGGGGGACAAGATTAAGGACCCCAATGGAAATAAGTTAGACAGTCCTCGATGACGCACTGACTTTCTTGGGTTATCCTGGGTGGCTAACCCTCCGGGGTTAAAAATCCGAACGAAATCTTATCTTATCCTTTACTCAGATAATGCAACTACCGAAATACATCTTATTATTATTATTAGTATTATTATTATTTTTATTATTATTATTATTATTATTATTATTATTATTATTATTATTATTATTATTATTATTATTATTATTATTATTATTATTATTATTTTCTCTTGTACAGAGGCCGTAAAATAAGCTCATTTATCTACCACAAAAGTTGCCCAATTTATCAATATTGAATTAACCAAATATCTTTATTTTTTTGTTAATAAAATAATAGAAATCATAAGGTTTTCAAAGGATAATCAATGCCAGAAACTACAGGCCCTTGTTGATGATACTTACGTCACTTCCTCAGTACCAGGAAAACCAGTGGTCCTGGCAAAATGTTCCTGGTCCCCCTGAGGCTAATATGTATTTTTCTCCCTCAGGGTCACCAGTACCAGAGAAGCCTCTGGCCCTGACTGATGTCCCTGGCCCTCCTGTGGCTAATATGTACTCCGTGCCGTCAGACAGTAAGCTCTCAGAACTGACACCCACCACCACACCTACACACCAACCTTATGATGAGATCACGCCCACAGACGAGACTAAAGTTGGGGTTGCCCAAGCCTTCAACAGATTGAGTGGAGATTCTGGCCAAACCTTCATACCAGACCCAGTAAGTCCAACTGAAGATGGGGGTGAGGAAAGCCTGTGCTATAAACCGACTAGTGCCTCATCCTATCTCTTTACTAATAATTGATTTAGCTTGTTTTGTGTCAAAAGCCATAGTGTGTGTGTGTGTGTGTGTGTGTGTGTGTGTGTGTGTGTGTGTGTGTGTGTGTGTGTGTGTGTGTGTGTGTGTGTGTGTGTGTATGTGTGTGTGTGTTAGTTACCATTTTGTCCTAAGCACATGTCGATTAGACACTAGGCCTGTAGTATTTGCGAGTGTGTGTGTGGGTGTGTGTGTGTGTGTATGTGTGTGTGTGTGTGTGTGTGTTAGTTAGTTACCATTTTGTCCTAGGCACATGTCGATTAGACACTAGGCCTGTTGTATTTGACTTCTTCCTGTGTGTGTGTGTGTGTGTGTGTGTGTTTTTGTGTGTGTGTGTGTGTGTGTGTGTGTGTGTGTGTGTGTGTGTGTGTGTGTGTGTGTGTGTGTGTGTGTGTGTGTGTGTATGTGTGTGATTACCTACTGGTAACTACCGGGGTCGAGCTATGCTAGTGGTATCCTGTCTTCAATACTTTATTTTACAGCTTGCAACACTTTGCTAATTTCTCCTTTAATTCATTGGACTCCATTTTTTCATCACTTTACAACTGTGGCTTCATGTTATCCTGTTGCAGGTGCTAAGAAATCTTTATCAACTCTTCCAAATTCCTTTCCATACCTTATGTTTGGTTATCCTGCCTCCTCTTCGCCTCCAGTCAGCCATCATGGGCATCATTAATGCTTACAAACTTTTGTCATGGATCATATTGCTCAACTCTGGCAGCCATTTTATAGTTTTTCACTCAACATTTTCTAACATATCAATGAGTTTTCCTCCAGATGAGACGTCACAAAATTGCTGTATATTCTAATTTTGGCCTAATATAAGTTATAAATAACTTTCTTAACATTTCACCAACTATATAATTTTATTGTTTACCAGTGTAATATATAACATTATTATGTTTTATTAATATGCACTTCCGGTAATTTTTTTAAATAACTCCTAGATGTCTTTATTTTCCTGATACTTTCAATATTTTGTCACAGTTTAGTTTCTTCATGTGACCTGATTTCACTTTCTCGCATTTCTGTTACTTGGCATTTATCTACATTATATTTCATCATCCATCTATCACTCCATGTCCTCAATTTATCTAGATCCTCTTGTATTATTTATTATTAAAGATTCGCCAGGCCTTTTAGGAGTGGTGGCCCGGTCTTGGCTCCCTCTCTAGGGAGTGTCTGAGACCTAAGTCTCCCATGGGAGGAGGCACAAGTACCCCTTCATCTTTGGGACCAACTGTCCCCAGGCCTAGCCACATTCCCCGCCCTCAAGGGGCTCGTAGGGAGAAGCTAGGCCTCTCTGGTCTGCCATCACCGCCCTAAGGGGGCTAATGGGAATGGCAATTTTGTGAGCTGCAAGCTCTGGCTCAGGCACCTACCCTGCCCTAGAAGGGCTGGGCATGGTGTCGATCATCCTCTTGTAAAGATTTAGTCATTTTCATTATTAATTTACATAAGATACTTGCATTATCTGTAATTATATTCATATAAATTTTTATTCATCTGATAAATCATTTATATATATATATATATATATATATATATATATATATATATATATATATATATATATATATATATATATATATATATATGTCGTGCCGAATAGGCAGAACTTGCTATCTTGGTTTAAATCGCAACGTTCATCTTGCCATACAGGACAAGTGAAAATTTGTGTATGCAATAATTTCGCCAAAATCATTCTGAACCTAACGAAAAAAATATGTTTCACTGTGTTTGTTTAGTATTAAATTATTGTAAACAAATCTAAAATATATTTAGTTGGGTTAGGCTAAAATAAATTGTTCTTGTTATAATAAGGTTAGGTAAGTTTTCTAAGGTTCTTTTGGTGCAAAATGTAATTTTTTTACATTTACATTAATGAAAAATATATATCTTTAAACTTATAAAAGAAAATTTCAGAAAGGACTTAATTTTAAATGAGTTCTTGCTAATTGACCAGTTTTACATATACGGCCCGACAGATATATATATATATATATATATATATATATATATATATATATATAATATAGGGAGGTACCACCTCTAGAACTGTTCTGGGGGCCCTCATCCTCATAGAAAAGAATAAAGTTGTTTCAGGGGAAACTCAAGGTTCCCCCTGAAGCTGTTTGAAAATTGTTTTCTCCTACCTAGAACAGAGCATACTACAAACTCTGGCCATACAATAGAGCCGAGAAATAATGTAAGGGACCTGGGAGTAGTAATGTCTGAGGATCTCCCTTTCAAGGATCACAACAGTGCCACGATCACAAGTGCAAAGAAAATGAGAGGATGGATAATGAGAACGTTTAAAACCAGAGATGCCAAGCCAATGATTATCCTTTTCAAATCACTTGTTCTCTCTAGGCTGGAATACTGCTGTACATTAACATCTCCATTCAAAGCAGGTGAAATTGCAGATCTAGAGAGTGTACAGTGAACCTTTACTGCGCATATAAGTTCTGTCAAGCACTTTAACTACTGGGAACACTTGGAAGCACTTGACTTGTACTCGTTGGAACGTAGGAGGGAGAGATATATCAAAATATACACTTGGAAAATCCTGGAAGGAATGTTCTCAAATCTGCACACAGAAATCACTCCTTACGAAAGTAAAAGACTGGGCAGGCAATGCAAAATGCCCCCAATTAAAAGTAGGGGCGCCATTGGTACACTAAGAGAAAACACCCCAAGTGTCCGGGGGACAAGACTGTTCAACAGCCTCCCACTAAACATAAGGGGAATTACCAATAAACTTCTGGCTGCCTTCAAGAAAGAGCTGGACAGATACCTAAAGTCAGTGCCGGATCAGCCGGGCTGTGGCTCGTACGTTGGACTGCGTGTGGCCAGCAGTAACAGCCTGGTTGATCAGGCCCTGGTTCACCGGCAGGTCTGGTCATGGACCGGGCCGCGGGGGCGTTGATCCCTGTAATAACCTCCAGGTAACCACCCCCTTATATTTTATAGATTATTTAAAGACAAAATACACTGACAAAAATACAATATGAAGTAAAACAACATAGATAACAACTCAGAGCTACATCTCGAATACTTCGTCCAGCTCCCCGGAGGTGGGCCGCGTGCCCAGAATGCTGCAGACATTTACCCTCTGGATCGCAACACTGAGTCTCTGCAAGAGGAAGCTGGTCGCCCTGTGGTCCTTGGTTTCTATGATGTGCATTAATTTATAGCCTCCATCAATCTCTAATAATTATCTTGATTGGTCTACTCTTATTTTCACAGCTGTTCACCACCTTCCATTAAACAATTCTTTATTGTTCCATCTTATATTTCTGTTTGAAATAAAGTGTTTAATTCACTTTTCATACTCACTACAGAGTTCTTTGTATGGATTAATCTCCCTTATGAAATATTCTGTTTTTAATGTCTCCAAATAGCTCTCCAGGAGCCTTGGCAACCCAATACACATTGCCCTGACAAAGCTCCTGGAGAGCGAAACGTTGCAACATAAAAATATCATATTAGTTTCACCTTTCCACCTAACATCTCCACTGTCTCTCTATCTCTCTCTCCCTCCCTCTCTCTCTCTCTCTCTCTTAAGAAAAGACCACAAAAGAGACTGTTCAACATTTTAATTACTTTAGCCTTCACGCCTTTGCTCAGGATAATATTTTTAAATAAGAAAAAATAGTGGCAAAATTACGGACAATTTGTTAGGTAAATGGACACATCAACAAATAATGAAACATTTATTGTTGCTATTTATCACTCTTCATGAACTTTATTATCACAATACACACATTACAGGATTCAGAAGGGAATATACCTTTTGCTCTTAATATGATTAGATTTAATAAGTACATAAGAAAATGAAGAACTCCAGTAGGTTTGTGACACAGAATTTCCAGTCACTGAAACCGTGCTGGTTGTCGTTAAGGTTATTCTTTTCTAGGTGTTCCAGCACTCTTCTGATAATCTTCTCCATGACATAGCGTACTTTACATGTCAGTGACACTGGTCGGTAGTTCGTGTCTGTCTCTTTTTTTTTCAATTTGGAACTACATTTGCTGTCTTCCATATCTCAGGTAGTCGCCCTGTTTCGATAGATGTGTTGTTGTTGTTAGTGGTACACATAGCGCCTCTGCTCCCTCTCTCAGGATCCATGGAGAGATGTTATCTGGCCCCATGGCCTTTGAGGTATCTACCTCATTTAACAGCCTCTTTACTTTTTCCTCGGTTGTATGTATTGTGTCCAACACTTGATGGTGTACCCCACCTCTCTGTCTTTCTGGAGTTCCTTCTGTCTCCTCAGTGAACACTTCTTTGAATCTCCTGTTGAGCTCCTCACATACTTCCCGGCCATTTCTTGTGATCTTCCCTCCTTCCTTCCTGAGCCTGATTACTTGCTCATTGACTGTTGTTTTCCTACTGATGTGGCTGTACAACAGCTTCAGGTCAGATTTGGCTTTCGTTGCTATGTCATTTTCGTATTGTTGTTGGACTTCCCTTCTAGTGCATATTCATTTCTGGCTCTTCGACTGCTCTCCTTATTCTCCAGGGTTCGTTGCCTTCTATACTTTTTCCATTCTCTAACACACTTGGTTACTGCCTCTCTACACCTTTGGGTGAACCAAGGGCTCTTCTTGGCTTTCTTGTTATTTCTGTTACCCTTGGGTACAAACCTCTCCTCAGCTTCCTTGCATGTTGCTGTCACATATTCCATCATCCCATTTACTAATTTCCCTGCCAGTTCTTTGTCCCTCTGAACTCCATGCAGGAAATTATTCATGCCTGTGTAGTTCCCTCTCTTGTTGTTTGGCTTCATTCGTCCTGCCCTTCCTCTCCACTTGTAACTCTACTATGCTTCTCTCTGGACTTGTAGCTCTGCTATGTATTTGAAGGTCAAAAACCACATAGCCATTGGCCCCGAGGGGTCTTTCATATATGTTGTACTCTTTATCTGCACTATCCAAGGTGAAAACTAGGTCCAGTCTTCCTGGCTCATCCTCTTCTCTCTCTCTGGTAGTGTCTCTTACGAGTTGGTACATGAGGTTTTCCAGTATCACCTCCATCTTAGCCCTCTACGTTTCTGGGTCCCCATGTGGCTCCATGTTCTCCCAGTCAGTTTCCTTATGATTGAAGTCACCCACAGTCAGCAGCTTTGCCCTGCTCACAGGAGCCCTCCTGGCCACTTCAGCCAGTGTGTCAACCATCGCTCCGTTACTCTGATCATACTCTTGCCTTGGCCTCCTGCTGTTCTGTGGTGGGTTATACATCACTGCAATTACCACCTTGGGACCTCCAGCCTGAAGTGTTCATATTATGTAGTCTCTCTCTCCTCTGTATCCTATCTCAGTCATGTCCTCCTAGACTATTTCTTTGATGAAATGTTCAATCTCTTGTTTTTCTTTCTGCCATCTTTCATTAAGTGTCCTTTGCTCACCTGGAGCCCTTGAATAAACACTGACTTCTCAATTTCCTTATCCCTCTGTGTCTTTGGGTCCTATTTGTACATGATTATTGTCTCCCTTATTTTTTACTATAACTCTTGGTGGTATGATCTTGCCTCTGCATGGGACCTGTCACCTTCTCTACTTTCTCCCTGCTCACATACTGCTATCCCTGTTCCCAACAGCTCTTCCCCTTCATTCCACAGCTTTGCTTGGTGAACTGATAGGGCCTTAGCATTAGTCTTGTCTCCTTCCTTTCCACTGGGCTCCTCATTCAATGAGAGTGTACCTGGTTCAGATGCCATGTCTCCTCTGGGCATTAGCCTAGTAACTCACTTCAGCATAATTACCTCATATTCTAGGGTCCATATCCTGACTTCTACTTTAGTTTGTGACTCCCATTTCTTCTTTTCTGCCTCCATCCTCTTCTCTATTTTCACAGAAAGCTCACCTAGTTTGCTCTCCCACTCTTATTCCATCTTTTTACAATGCTCTTCCATCCATTCTTCCTTACCAGAACCATCTTTCTCCTGGTCCCTGAGCTCTCGATTTTCTCTCTGAGCCCCCATTTTTTTTAATGGGTTAGGTGTTGTAGTGTGTGTGTCTGCTGTTTGTGTGCACGTGTGTGTGTGTGCTCATGTGTGTGGGGGTGGGGGAGTTGTAAGTGAGAGAGAGATGGGGAGAGGGAGGAAGGTGGGAGAGGGAGAGTGCTGGGGAGGCGGAGAGAGAGTGGGAAGGGGGGTAGAGGGAGAGAGAAAAGGGGGAAGAGAGGGGGTGAGGAAGGAAAAGAGAAAGGGGAATGGGGGGAGGGAGATAACAGAATAGAAAGGCGAGAGAGAAATGAAAGAGAGAGAGGGAGGAAAGGAAGAGAGGAAAAGGCAAAAGGGGGAGAGGGAGGGGGAGAGGGAGAAGTAAGGGGGAGAAGGAGGAGAGAATGGAGGAGGAGGAGGAGGAAGAAGAAGAAGAGGAGGAGAGGGAGAGAGAGAGTGAGACAGTAAGAGAGTGTGTGTGAGAGCGAGAGAGTGGGAGAGTGAGACAGCAAGAGTGAGAGTGAGTGGGCAAGAGAGACAGTAAGAAAGAGTGGGAGAGTGGGGCAGCGAGAGAGAGTGACAGAGTGGGAGAGTGTGAGCGAGTGTGTGTGTGTACTCACCTAGTTGAGGTTGCAGGAGTCGAGTCCAAGCTCCTGGCCCCGCCTCTTCACTGTGTGTGTGTGTCTATATGTGTGTTTGTGTGTGTGTGTATATATATATATATATATATATATATATATATATATATATATATATATTTGTGTGTGTGTGTATGTATGTATACTCACCTAATTGTACTCGCCTAATTGTACTCACCTAATTGTAGTTGCAGGGGTTGAGACTCAGCTCTTGGCCCCGCCTCTTCACTGATCGCTACTAGGTCCTCTCTCTACTTCCTGAGCTTTGTCATACCTCGTCTTAAAGCTATGTATGGTTCCTGCCTCCACTACATCACTTGCTAGGCTATTCCACTTCCTGACGACTCTGTGACTGAAGAAGTACTTCCTAACATCTCTGTGACTCGTCTGAGTCTTCAGTTTCCAAATGTGACCCCTCGTTTCTGTGTTCCCTCTCTGTAACATCCTGTCTCTGTCCACCTTGTCTATTCCAAGCATTATTTTGTATGTTATCATGTCTCCCCTGACCCTCTTGTCCTCCTGTGTGTGTATGTGTGTGTATTTGTGTGTGTGTATATATATGCCAGTGTATATATAGGAGGGGTTGTGTATGTGTGAATGCGAGGGTGGTTCCTGTTTATTTAGGCCGCCAACGGTTAGTAGGCTGTGTACGTGTGTGCTTGTGTTAGTGTTAGTTTTGGGTTTGAGTGTGCGCGTGAACATGTGTATGCGTTTTGCGTGCGTATGAGAGCTCAGAATGTTTGCATGGTCCGCGTGTACATGTGGTTCTGTGGCCTGACTTTGACCTGATGCTGGCCCAACCGCCTACATGCTAGTTCCTTCTTTGTTTATCCTACTTCCTAAAATACCTTCTTCCTAGATTCCTAGCTATGTAGTGTGTGTGTGAGAGAGAGAGAGAGAGTATGTGTGTGTGTGCCTGGAAAATAACCCTCCTCGCTTACTCCTCCTTAGCCAATCTACCTATCAATGATACTAAGTCTACTCTCTGCTTCTACAAGTGCCTGAAAAAAACACTAGTACCTGCGTGTGCACGTTCGTTTGTGTGTGTACTGGTGGAGCCCCACACAGCCTGCCGTCATGCCCTAAGTTAACTCACCTACACCTTAGTAAATGTTATTAAGTGCTAGTAAATGCTATTTACACTAATTCTGATAGCTTTCAGGAGTGATTGTGTGTGTACTCACCTAGTGTGTGTGTGTGTGTGTATGTGTGTGTTTGCACGCGCACACAACCACGAGTGCTAGGACACACGCTTACACAACTGCATGCACGGATGAGTGAAAGTGTATTTCTCTAATTTCAAGAAACATGTAATATTGCAACAACTATCAAGTATAAAATACTAACACTGAGCGTCAACTCTCACAGGATAGCGAAGGAGGACGAGGTTACGTTCCCTTCGTGGACTACCATGGGAGAGACTACGCCCCAGTAGCTAATGGGCGGCGGGCCTCCTACAGTGATTTGGGGCCTTATTCCAACCCGGCTCCTCCCACATCAGTGTCGTCAGCCTTGCCAGACTTCTGCACCATCAGACGAGGCACTAGAGGACACGACCTAGCAGTTGAGAACGGCATGAACGTACTGGGTACAACTAACTACCAGGACACATCAACGTTGAGAAGCAACAGTAGTGCCCAAATCCTCTCCCACCACTCTCCCTATTCCACTGTCCGCTCTCCACCACCGCCTCCTTACCAAAAGAATTTCAAAATAGGATCCCCACGAGGAGTCACATCCCCCACAGTCACCACATCCTTAACCCTCTCAAACTCTGTGGTTCACACCGACGAGCATGGGTCCCCAGAAGCCAAATATATCTTCTCACCTGAGGCTATGATGAAGCCTGGCACTCTGGTGTGACACTAGCCCCCTTCCTTCCTTATCTGTGTGTGTGTGCTGAGACACTAGTGGGAGCTGGGATCTCATGTAGGCCTGTGAGGGGAATTGCTCTATTTACCTCCTATCATTTACACAGCATTGTGAAAACCTTAACACAGGTTTTAAGGTAGATCATGTAAGCTCTTCATTTAGCATCCACAGGTGAGGTGTTAAGGCGACATTTTCACCTGCATATGGACAACACCTTTAACAAGATCCCACATTTCCTGTTTCAGTCTTCATATTCTCCTTCATTTCCGAGAGGGCTCCAACTTCTATTCCATTTCTTTGTAGTCTTCACCTCCTCTTCCATTTCATTTTGGAGTCTGCATCTCCTCTTCCACTTCTTCGTCGAGTCACTAATGCGCATAAGTCTCCTTAGAGTTCATCGAATTTTTACCTCAATTAAATCTGAACAACCTCGAGTTATCAGCTGCTCTTTGGGAGCTCTATCAGTTTTGTGGAGTCATAACTGCTGCTGAGGAATCTCCATAATAATAATAATAATAATAATAATAATAATAATAATAATAATAATAATAATAATAATAATAATAATAATAATAACAATAAAATAGAATTACTACTACTACTAATAATAATAATTATATTAATAATAATTATAATTATAAAAATTATAACAACAAAAATTATTACAATAAATTAAAAAAAAGTACTCTAACTGCTAAACACGATTTTGTTAAAAAAAACCATAACATATTGCTAATTAATGCTTTGAGAATATTGAAAATAACTAAAGAGGTCTACTCGGTTTATATAACACATTTGTTGTGCCAATCTTACTGCTAAAGATTTAATGGTTTGACCCTAATAATAGTTATATTCAAAGTCTTTTATAAACACAGCTTGGAGGTGAGTGGGGTGCATCTTTATGACTAAAGATTTTACAGTGCAATTATTCCAACACACTGAATTACCTGAGAAATATTTGCTAGAGATTTGGAGAAAGACAGAACTTACTGGTTACATCTCCTTGCGAATCTGCGAATAATTCCTGCATCTTGTTTGATTCAACATCTGTAAGATAAGGCATTAAACACGAATACTGGTTATTTCAAACTGAATCTCTCTGTAAATGAACACACCGATAATTTTTTGAACTTAAAGCATGGATTAGAGTAAAATTTCTAGTATGTTTGAAATTATAATTGTTACCTGATCTTAAGTTTTAAAATGTTTATCCATGTATAGCATGTATTAACAGTGCCTGATGTCGTTTCCTCCTATAAGTCTCTATAAGCAAGGGTCTCGTTATTGGGTAAAGATAATTTAGGTTCTGAATGCTTAAAACGTCATTTTCATGTTTTTATATTTGGTATCGTGCGCCCTTAGTGTGTCATTTTTTACACAGTTTTGTGAAACTTATGCGTTAGATTTATCCTCGATTTACGATGATCCGTGCTAAAATTTACATATTTTATATCTGGAACTCTTGCCAAACTTCATAATTTGATGTGTTTAAATATTTTACTCAGGATATCATACCGCTATCATTCCCGTGATACTTATAATAATAATAATAATAATAATAATAATAATAATAATAATAATAATAATAATAATAATAATAATATAATATCTTTATTTCTACAAGTACATGTACAAGGTATACAGACCATAGCTGACATCAGTTACATATTACCATATAGAAAGCCACTCGTTATGCAGAGCATTTCGGGAAAATTAGGTCAGTTTTGTCCCAGGATGCGACCCACACAAGTCGACTAAGTACCCATTTTACTGATGGGTGAACATATACAACCGGTGTAAAGAATCACGCCCAGTGTTTCTACCCTCTCTGGGAGTCGAACCCAGACAACGCCGTGTGAAGCGAGAGCTTTAGCCACCAGCCTAATGTGTCTCAAGTGGGTAAACATGTGGGCACGCCAGGCACTTTGCATAACACTCTGCATTCGAATCTTAAGGAAGTCCTTGATAAATGAACTTAGTGGGGCTAAAGCTGTGATTTCACTGTGCATTATAATACATGCATTAAATATTCAGAAGAGTGAACGTGGGCTCGAATCAAGGTCGGTAAACTGACAGTCCGACGCTCGACCGTCTACACTAACCCAGGCCTTTAATACGAAAAAATAGGAGGTGGGGAAAGAACAAATCTACTGATAAAGCTCCTGGTCCGAGGGAAGGAATTCAGTTGGTTTATAGTTGGTGCCTATGACGGAATATAATACAGTATTATTTCCGATTCCTTCGTATTAGAGGACCGGGTTATTCAACAAGGTGTTTGTGGTCTGAAGGAGGAGTGTTGATATGCTGTAGTGTTTTTTGTAAGTGTAAATTATTTACACATCTGGCAAGACAGTAATGGAGTGAATTATGATAAAAGTGTTTCTTTATTTTTCAGGTCACCCGGCCTAGGTGGGAAACGGTCGATGTGTTAAGAAATAAATTATATATATATATATATATATAATATATATATATATATATATATATATATATATATATATATATATATATATATATATATATATATATATATATATATATATATATATATATAATATGCGTCGTGCAGAATAGGTAAAACTGGCAATTTTGGCTTAAATAGCAACGCTCTTCTTACCGAATAAGGCAAACGAAAATTTGTGTGTGCAATAATTTCGCAAAAATCATTCTGAACCTAATGAAAAAAATATGTTTCATTGTGTTTATTATTAAATTATTGTAAAAGTTATCTAAAATATATTTAGTTGTGATATCACAATATACAAAACAACCACTACGAGAAAAATAGTGAAATTCCAGGCGTTATCATGATTTGTCAAATTCTCAAGGAACTGTAAAAATCATAGAACAGTTGAAGGCTTATGAGGCTGTGATATCATCTGACAGTCACATCAGACATTACATCCCTCCCATTATGATACAGATGGGATGATTGACTTTTCAAAAAGGGCTTAAAATCTTGCTAAATTTTATTAATTGTAAGTGAATCTTATTTGCATAATTATAAACCAATAATTATATTAACATGAAAAAATCATGAATTTTCATTCAATTATATTTCTCCTGACCATAGATCTGCTTGATACAACTTTCTCGGCTTTGTGAAACTCAATTGGATGATTAAAATCTAGCATATGGACATTTAGAGCATAGGATTCTTGTCTAATTCTAACGCTGAATGTATGTTGTTGTAATCATAGTTCAAGGTTTTTGCCAATTTGTTCATAATAAAATTTTCTATATTTTTAAAGGGAATCTTGACGCTCAGCCGTCGGCATTTTTTGGGGAAGTTTAGAATCAGAATTATTTTTACTGTATCAAGTTTTTTAGATGCAACTTTTTGGCTAAATTTCCTGCATTTCCATCAATGTTTTAGAGATTTTTGGGAATTTGTAACCCAGAGTTCATAGATGAATAAATCCTGAAGATATAGGAAATAGACAATGATCTAAAAACCAAAATTACTTAATTGATAAATCCTTTAAAACTGCCAGAATTACATTTTACTAGTCAAAAAAAAAAAAAAGACGAACAATCATATTTAACCAAGAATATGTTGAAAACCTTTTTGAAATACTTTCTCTACTTACGAATTTTAAAATCAAAGTTATATTAAAAAATATTGATATAGTATAAAAAATTTTGTTTAAAAATGTCTTAAAAAATGTTGATGGTCTTTTTCTACAAGATTCACTTTAAAAAATTATCAAAAATTCTAATGTTCTGTTTATTCATGTGAGAGATTTTAACCATTCACTTGATTTCAAAAGACCAAGAAACTTATATCAAACAGATCTATGGTTGAGAGAAACATAACTGAATCAAGATTAATAAAAATTAGTTTTGATTTTAATGTGAATTGCTAGTGCACTCGGCTCATACCCTGAGGTCCGGGGGTCGATCCCCAGGTACGGTTGGAAACATTAGGACGTGTTTCCTGAAGATATCTGCTGTCTGGTGTTTACCCATCAGTAAAATTGGTACCTGGGTGTTAGTTGACCTACGTGGGTCACATTCTGGGAGAAAAACTGACCTAATTTTCCCGAAATGCTCTGCTTAAGAAACGGCTTTCTATACGGTAATATGTTATTGATGTCACATAAGCCTGTATACCTTGTACATGCACTTGTAGAAATAAAAAAATATTATATTATGTAAATTTAAGCTATATTTGACAAGTCCTCCATCATTTCACCCGCATCATAATGGGTCGGGAGTTATGTCGTATGTGGGGTGATATCTCAGCCTTATAAGCCTTCTGCTGTTCTGCTGATTTTACAGCTCCTTGATAATGTGAGAAATTACGGGAGTGAGTGAGTGAGAGAGTGAGAGAGAGAGAGAGAGAGAGAGAGAGAGAGAGAGAGAGAGAGAGAGAGAGAGAGAGAGAGAGAGAGACATACCTACCCATAAAGTTTGTTCGAATCGGACGTCAAACCAATTTTTTAAAAATAATATAATGGTTGACAAAGGGCATTACAAAGTAGTTGAAATCATGCTGTCAGTATTAAATGTGAAAATAACAGGATGAATGAGTTATTCTAATTGTGCTTGTCTTTGTAAGAGATATTCAATTGAACTATATTACCTTTTAATTTTAAGACAACGCTCATTGGCTTCTTCATATTCAATATACTTTTGTAGTAATCAGTTGAAAACTCAAATCTGCAATAATTTCATAAACTCTGCTGTAATATTTTATTAAAATGGTTTGGAAATTTTAAAAAAATGAGATATGAAATAATTTTCATTTTTAGATAGAAAATAGATTTTCGGGTACTATACTGGAATAAATAAATTAAAAATGTTAAAAAAAATAATGAATGCAGCAATAATAACTAATATTTTATAAATGATTCTCAGACAGTTTCATTCACAACACAGGAATGCGAGAAATTTTTTCCAGGTCAACTATATATACTGTTCTTTGTGAGGTGTTTTTTTTTTTGTATATATAAGCTTAGAGTTTATTTTAATCCCCGTTTTAATTATGAAAACATTTTTGATTGTCGGTGAATAAGTGACCTGCAGGCCATAATGACCCTTGGAGTAGTTGATAGCCTTTAAGCCAAATTAACAAACCTAACCATCTGGTGTTATATACCCCTCGACCATACTTCTCGTCCTCCATATTTGTGGTCTACCGTCTTCTTCCTACTTTAGGGACCCAACTTTCTTCCTCATCGTAAACACAAGGATTTCCCCAGCAATACACACATTTTGAAAATAAATCTTAATATGTTTAGAACCTCACCTCCCCCACACAAGTGCTGTCACACTAAGCGCCCCACCTCCACACACCTCAGGGTACCATCTCCCCTAAAATTTATTGCCTAAGCCTTCTAACACCATCGTATCCCCACCTCTAGCCACATAACTTTCACCTCCCACCCTACCAGCAAATCTTACGGACTTCACCCTCTTCCCATAATACCTACAACCCTCTTTCCGCAATACATTGTTAAGGGTACCTGCTTCCCCACAAAATATTAGCGTCCAACACACTCAGCCTCTGGATTATCTTTGAATATTCCGAGGTAACAAAATTACTACACAGGGACTTAGCGCTAAATGGTAATAGCAGACTAAACATTATTTTAAGTAGAATTCACGAAAATTCTAAAAGATTTGTTTTTGTTTGATATTGTAGTGAGAACGGGTTGGATAACCACAGCAGTTTAATGCTTGAACATAGTTCACTTATGCCAGGGAATGGATAATGTTATATCTTTTAATACAAACAATTTTCGGGTTATTTGTAAGAAGTCATTAAGAAATAAGTTATTATGAAAATACGAAAATAAATTCACAACTAATATATTAATAATTGTGGAATTATGTCAGCCGTGAAGTGTTGCCTATCAGTGCTTGCATAGCTTGGTTCAACTTACAATCATTAACCAATTTAACCTCTAGGAGATTAAACGAGGCAAGTATTAACCTGCCGCCTATGTGCATGTCCTTTCGTTTGATCATCAATTATCGCTGTGAAATGAGAATAACATATACACATATATATACACACTAAGGCATTTTTCTGGACTCGCAATTATTTGTTTCAAGAGAAGATTTCATGCTCTCTCTCTCTCTGTGTCTTTCTTTCTCTCTCTCTTTCTCTCTCTGTTCACTATTCGACTACCAATACATTCTTCACAATCCCAGTTGCTGTCTATTGTAGAAAAGATTTTCTTTTGCATCAGGTAGTGTTTAAGTGCATGGAAGTATGTATATAGTTGTATATTGCAATACGGATAACTCCTTTGTATCTATATGGGCATTTTGGTAATAAATTATTTTGGCAATACTCTCCTTATTTTCTTTCCTTAATAAGCGGCAGTCCCAATGCTACATACAGCGGCAATGCCTCACACAAAACAGGTGAGTTTTCTTTAAATCACCAATAACCGCAGTGTGCGTCTACAATATTGTAAACTAGAGATACATGATAGGAACAGCCACTGAACGGGAATCTTATCCCAAGAGTTACTTAAGAACATAAGAAAGAAGGAACACTGCAACAGGCCTACTGACCCTTGAATAAACCTACAGAATGCTGCCGGCTTACCACCATCCTCCATGTATATGTATATTATTGTCCTCTTATCCTCCTGTTCACTTTACAGGATGTCGAGGTGCAACAAATTGATTAATTTCTGACTGTTTTTCATAGGGAATCATAACATCACAAGTAAAAATTTATGACCTTTAATATATTGTTCCTTAGAACATAACAATAATGATATATTAAGATTTTCTCTCGTATCTTACGAGTGCGCAGTTATATATAGAGAACAATGTACAGGACTAAGGTTTCATTTCCAGTCATACAAATAAAGTTCCTAGTTATTACCCGGAGGTTTTCAGATCACCGGTGAATATATCAGATAGTTGACATGGTATGTCATATACAGAGAAGTCCCTCACGAGCACCTTAAGTATGATCTACGGGAATACGGCTCTGTTACAACATAGGACTTTCAAGCAATGCACCTTGAGCTGTAGACCCGCTGCTAGTGACTGCAGTGGGAGAGGGGTGACCTAACATAAGGTAGGTCAAGTGACATACGCTTAGAGGGTCAGTGTGTTAACCAGAAACTGGCTGTGACCAAGTGCTTCACATATCCCACTGTTACACCTAACCTAAATAATTTTACCAAGTACATAAATTTACATGATTCCATTTGATAACTAATATGGGGCCCCAGATAATATTATATATATATATATATATATATATATATATATATATATATATATATATATATATATATATATATATATATGTAGATGGAGTTGTAAGAGAAGTGAATGCTCGGGTGTTGGCAAGAGGTGTGGGGTTAAAAGATAAAGAATCTAACACAAAGTGGGTGTTGTCACAGTTGCTCTTTGCTGATGACACTGTGCTTTTGGGAGATTCTGAAGGGAAGTTGCAGAGGTTGGTGGATGAATTTGGTAGGGTATGCAAAAGAAGAAAATTAAAAGTGAATATAGGAAAGAGTAAGGTGATGAGGATAACAAAAAAAATTAGGTAATGGAAGACTGGATATCAGATTGGAGGGAGAGAGTATGGAGGAAGTGAATGTATTCAGATATTTGGGAGTGGACGTGTCAGCAGATAAGTCTATGAAAGATGAGGTGAATCATAGACTTGACGAGGGGAAAAAGGTGAGTAGTCCACTGAGGAGTTTGTGGAGACAAAGAACTTTATCCATGAAAGCAAAGAGGGGCATTGATGAGAGTATAGTTATACCCACACTCTTGCATGGGTGTGAGGCATGGGTTGTGAATGTTGCAGCAAGGAGAAAGCTGGAGGCAGTGGAGATGTCATGTCTGAGGGCAATGTGTGGTGTGAATATAAAGCAGAGAATCCTTAGTTTGGAGATTAAAAGGAGGTGTAGGATTACCAAAATTATTATCTAGAGGGCTGAGGAGGGGCTAATGAGATGGTTTGGACATGTTGAGAGAATGGAACGAAGTAGAATGACTGCGAGAGTGTATAAATCTATAGTGGAGGGAAGGCGGGGTGGGGGTCATCCTAGGAAAGGTTGGAGGGAGGGAGTAAGGGAGGTTTTGTGTGCGATGGGCTTGGACTTCCAGCAAGCGTGCATGAGCGTGTTAGATAGAGGTAAATGGAGACAAATCGTTTATAGGACTTGATATGCTGTTGGAGCTTAGGAAAGGTAACATTTATGAAGGTATTCAGGGGAATACGGCAGGCAGGACTTGGTTCCTGTAGATGGGAAATACAGTGCCTGCACTCTGAAGGAAGAGTGTTGATGTTGCAGTTTTATAACTCTGGCAGACAGTGATGGAGTGAATGTTGTTGAAAGTTTTTCTTTTTCGGGCCACCCTGCCTTGGTGGGAAACGGCCGACGTGTTAATAATAACAATAATAATAATAATACACTGATCTCTGGCCGAAGGAGACTCGAACCTACGAACCTTGGAACAAGGTATGCAGTGCTTTACCATCCACACCACACTGGACAATACCTTGAAGCCCAGCTCACGTTATACGTTTTGATCCAAGGCAGCCAGCTTTCAGGGAGAAGGCTTACAGCTTTTCATCTCATCCCCTGCATGCATCGACCAACTAGAGATTTTAACAATGCAAGGAATTCGCAAGAGCCGGCGAAATAGCAGCCGAAGGAGACTCGAACCTACGAACCTTGAAACAAGGTACACAGTGGTTTACCATCCTCACCATCCTGTAAGCCTCCTCCCTGAAAGTTGGCTGCCTTGGATCGAAATGTCTAGTGTGAGCTGGACGCCAAGGTATTGTCCAGTGTGGTGAGGATGGTAAAGCACTGCATACCTTGTTCCAAGGTTCGTAGGTTCGAGTCTCCTTCGGCCAGAGATCAGTGTTTGTGTATATTTCGCCTGCTTGCAAATATATATATGTATATATATATATATATATATATATATATATATATATATATATATATATATATATATATATATATATATATATATATATATATTTATGTATATATATATATATATATATATATATATATATATATATATATATATATATATATATATATATATATATATATATATATATATGCAAAACAACCACTCTGAAAGAATAGTTCCTTGATTATGTGAGTAGTCACGAAAGCGCTTGGATTTTCTTATTCTTTCAGAGTGGTTGTTTTGCATATTCTGAAATCACCTGTTTACTGTGATCTTATTGCATATATATATATATATATATATATATATATATATATATATATATATATATATATATATATATATATATATATATATATATATATACATATATATATATTGGGAGATTCTGAAGAGAAGTTGCAGAAATTGGTAGATGAATTTGGTAGGGTGTGCAAAAGAAAAAAATTAAAGGTGAATACAGGAAAGAGTAAGGTTATGAGGATAACAAAAAGATTAGGTGATGAAAGATTGAATATCAGATTGGAGGGAGAGTATATGGAGGAGGTGAATGTATTCAGATATTTGGGAGTGGACGTGTCAGCGGATGGGTCTATGAAAGATGAGGTGAATCATAGAATTGATGAGGGAAAAAGAGTGAGTGGTGCACTTAGGAGTCTGTGGAGACAAAGAACTTTGTCCATGGAGGCAAAGAGGGGAATGTATGAGAGTATAGTTTTACCAACGCTCTTATATGGGTGTGAAGCATGGGTGATGAATGTTGCAGCGAAGAGAAGGCTGGAGGCAGTGGAGATGTCATGTCTGAGGGCAATGTGTGGTGTGAATATAATGCAGAGAATTCGTAGTTTGGAAGTTAGGAGGAGGTGCGGGATTACCAAAACTGTTGTCCAGAGGGCTGAGGAAGGGTTGTTGAGGTGGTTCGGACATGTAGAGAGAATGGAGCGAAACAGAATGACTTCAAGAGTGTATCAGTCTGTAGTGGAAGGAAGGCGGGGTAGGGGTCGGCCTAGGAAAGGTTGGAGAGAGGGGGTAAAGGAGGTTTTGTGTGCGAGGGGCTTGGACTTCCAGCAGGTATGCGTGAGCGTGTTTGATAGGAGTGAATGGAGACAAATGGTTTTTAATACTTGACGTGCTGTTGGAGTGTGAGCAAAGTAACATTTATGAAGGGGTTCAGGGAAACCGGCAGGCCGGACTTGAGTCCTGGAGATGGGAAGTACAGTGCCTGCACTCTGAAGGAGGGGTGTTAATGTTGCAGTTTAAAAACTGTAGTGTAAAGCACCCTTCTGGCAAGACAGTGATGGAGTGAATGATGGTGAAAGTTTTTCTTTTTCGGGCTACCCTGCCTTGGTGGGAATCGGCCAGTGTGATAATAATAATAATATATATATATATATATATATATATATATATATATATATATATATATATATATATATATATAATAATAATAAATGTTCACATAGAATATAAAATATAGGGAGTGGTAGGAGAAGAAAATATTCAAACAGCTCCAGGGAGAACCTTGAGTTTTCCCTGACGTACGTTTATTGTCTTCTCCGAGGATGAGGGTCCCCAATCCAGCCATAGTGGTGGAACTTCCCTATATTTTTTTAGGGCTTAAATATATATATATATATATATATATATATATATATATATATATATATATATATATATATATATATATATATATATATATATATATATAAATATATATATATATATATATATATATATATATATATATATATATATATATATATATATATATATATATATATAAATATATATATATATATATATATATATATATATATATATATATATATATATACATACATATATATATATATATATATATATATATATATATATATATATATATATATATATATATATATATATATATATATATATATATATATAATGCAATAAGATCACAGTAAACAGTTGATATCACAATATGTAAAACAACCACTGTAAAAAAATAGCCAGATTCCAAGCACTTTCGTGACTTTCACATTATCAAGGAACTATAAAAAGAAAAGGTTTACAGGAAGACATATAAGGACGAGACTACACCTCACTGCCACCCTACAACAACACCTGACTTTTTATGATGATGTAGCTAGATAGTCAGTGATCCGTGAAACACAGCTTATATTCTACCCAAAAATTTGTCTAATGTACCATAAATTCTTCCCAAATTTTGTTAATTATAAATGAATCCAATTTATATAAACTAAAACTAATATTCGTATTATTCTCAAAACTACTTTTTATTATGAAACATGATTCTATTATATTCCTGTCGACCATGAATTTGCGTGATACTGTATAAGTTTCTCAGTCTTTTTAAAATCAATTAGAGGGTTAAAATCTCACATGAATAAACAGAGCATTAGAATCTTGTCCACTTCTAATGCTATATTTATGTTGTTTTAACCTAAGTTCAGGATTTTTACCAGTTTGACCGTAATAAACTTTATCACATATTTGACAAGGAATCTTGCACACAAACTCGTCGACTTTTTGGTGGGATTTTTTTTTATCAAAAGTTTTTTTTAAATGAGTCAAGATTTTTGGTGTGTGGAGGGGGCTACTAGGTCTGTAAACTAGAAATAGTAAATGGAATGGGTTTTTGTGGAAAACCAATGAATTCTCAGTGTAGCGATAGTGTGAGTTTTTAGGAAAACCAGTCATAGGCAGAATGAGGTAGTGTTATTTGTAAATATGGAAAACCATTGGCACTAGGTGACAAGGATAGTAACAGGTATTTACCTGGAGTTTACCTGGAGAGAGTTCCGGGGGTCAACGCCCCCGCGGCCCGGTCTGTGACCAGGCCTCCTGGTGGATCAGAGCCTGATCAACCAGGCTGTTGCTGCTGGCTGCACGCAAACCAACGTACGAGCCACAGCCCGGCTGATCAGGAACTGACTTTAGGTGCTTGTCCAGTGCCAGCTTGAAGACTGCCAGGGGTCTGTTGGTAATCCCCCTTATGTGTGCTGAGAGGCAGTTGAACAGTCTCGGGCCCCTGACACTTATTGTATGGTCTCTTAACGTGCTAGTGACACCCCTGCTTTTCATTGGGGGGATGGTGCATCGTCTGCCAAGTCTTTTGCTTTCGTAGTGAGTGATTTTCGTGTGCAAGTTCGGTACTAGTCCCTCTAGGATTTTCCAGGTGTATATAATCATGTATCTCTCCCTCCTGCGTTCCAGGGAATACAGGTTTAGGAATGAGCAGGAAGAGAAAACTGAAGGGAGGCTTTCTAAACATGTATTGTACTAATACTGGTAGTGCGAGAAATAAGATGGCCAAATTGAGATTAGTTGTAAGTGTGGGTAAACCAGAGATGTTTTTGCGATAACTGAGACTTGGTTTAATATGAAAAATAGGGACATGTCTGCTGAATGTCACATTTAGGATTTTAAATTGTTCCAAGTAGATAGAAGTATCAGAAAGTGGGGTGGGGTGGCACTCTGTGTCCGAGATCGTTTAAATTGTTGCATGCATGAAAACTGGTATAAAGTTTGAAACACATACTGAGTCTGTTTTAGTAGAATTTTCAGAGGGGCACGAAAAATTTATTTCAGGCGTGATAAACCGTCCCCCAAACTTGGATACAGACCAAGGAAGAGTACTGTGGGAGGAAATTGTTAAGGCCACAAGGCACGATAACGTTGTAATTCTAGGGGACTTTAACTTTAGACATATTGATTGGAATTCCTTGACTGGGAATTTAGAATCTAACGACTTCTTAGAGGTAGTTCAGGAATGATTTTAAAGCAGTTTGTTACAGAACATACAAGGGGAAATAACCTTATTGACTTAGTTATGGCAAACAAGGAAACCTTTGTTAATAATTTAGAAATTTCAGAGGAACTTGGCGCAAGCGACCACAAATTAATTACCTTTAGCATTGAATGAAAGTATGAGAGTCGGGATAACTCAGTAACAGTCCCAAATTTTCGCTTAGTAGATTACAATGGGCTTAGAGAACAACTATGATCTGTGAATTGGGGTAACGAAGAGAGCTATCAATATGAGAGCTTTCTAAACACCATTACTATTCCTTTCTAAACACTATTCATATTCCTATTGAATATGAGAGCTTTCTAGACACTATTCCTTGATCCACTGTAGTGCGTTCCCTGTTATTTCTGCGGTTCATCCATCTCTCTACACAGGGTTTGACAAGGTTAAGGATCCTAGCTTTATTGACAGCTATTTACAGGTTAAGGATTCCCTAACTTTATTGGCAAGCAGAAGGCTATTACCTACATCAGCTCATTTGAAAGCATTTTATTGTTATGAGACATACAAGTAGGGGAACAGGATGAAGTTGGAGCCATCTGTGGGCCAGCATTTTCATTTGATCAACTGACGTTATCTCGTTGACATCATTATGCTGAACGAATGTGTTCCATACTCGAGTCATCCTGGGTATGTATGATCTCAGATGGAGTGATGTTCTCTCTCTCTCTCTCTCTCTCTCTCTCTCTCTCTCTCTCTCTCTCTCTCTCTCTCTCTCTCTCTCTCTCTCTCTCTCTCTCTCTCTCTCTCTCTCTCTCTCTCTCTCTCACTCTCTCTCTCATTTGCTTTTTTTTCTATCATAAAATTCCAACCCCCATCTGCTCGTGTGGCTCCAAATATTCTGTCTATCTCATTGTGGTTGAGATCTTTCCTGGTCAGTAGTTTTGCACAGCCCATGAGATTTCCTTTAGCTACCTCATGTATTCACGGTCTCTCTGTTGTTGTCATATCATTGCCTTGGTCTCCTGCTATTTATCACTTCCATCCCCACATTCAGTCTCTTTGTTCTAAGTGTCCCTACTCTGTTTATTCCCTTCATCTCAAAAATCTTCTGGTTCTTGATTAACAGTGTCGCTACTCAACCTTCCCTGTTTCCTCTGCCATTTTCATTACCGTATCTGATGTCCTTCTGGGAAGATCGGATCTGTTAAATCCTATGCTTTGCATTATTTCAGTTAGTTGTATGTCTGAGGATGCCTTCATTACCCACTCGCTTCATTTATCACTCGTGCCTCTTTCTTCCATTTTACATTTGTATGCCACACTTTGTTTCCTTTCTATTACTGAGGTCTGGTTTTTGGCGATGATCATAGATGTGGTTGAAAGGCAGAGATGGAAGGAAGCATATGGTAGTCGGGGGATGGGGTTGGGATCTGGGAGAGTATGTGAGAAATAGGAAGTCGATTTACATAGTGGAATGTAAAGTAGAATAAATAGGAAGAAGATTTACATACTGCAATCATAGATCATCTGTGGCAGTGGAGACGGTGTCACAAGAAGCGAGGTCCACTAGACTAGGGTAAACCAAATAAATTGATTAACAATATTGTTGACTACTGGGCTACTTGTGTACTGACTGAGCCAACTAAATAAGGACAGTTTTATATAAACCTTGGCTCATGTTGTACAAAGCACGACCATTTTTTTTTAACAGAAGACCCAAATGGCTTTGTTAGGAGTTGTTAGGGAAAGTTACCTGGGGTTTTACCCAGCTCGGGGCACCAACCTAGGTAATTGTCCCTAGCAAGTGCCAACTCTGTCACTTCTGTTTATTCATAGCCAGTCGTCTGTCGCTCATACCAGAGCTGGACTCTAGTCTGCTCACTTTACGTCAAGATACACACTACTTAATTCACACAGTCAAACCCCAGATAAATATTGGTACCTAGAAGAAGCCAGTTCTTTCCCATACCCAAAGCACCAGGCTTTTGGTAAGTTATATCATCTCATTCTGCTGCATATATTGGCCTCACAAAATTCTAAAATGCTTAACAATAAGAAGTAACAGTAAAGTTGAATGATTCAGGAATGAAAAGAGGAAAATTAAAAGTATAAATTCAAGGATTAGTAAAAAAAAGGTGGAATGCATAAAGTGGGTTAAATTAAGTGTCTATGCAGGCGAAGAGGAGAGTGGAAAGGGGAGAGAGAGAAAGAGAGAGAGAGAGAGAGAGAGAGAGAGAGAGAGAGAGAGAGAGAGAGAGAGAGAGAGAGAGAGAGAGAGAGAGAGAGAGAGAGAGAGAGAGAGAGAGAGAGAGAGAGAGAGAGAGAGAGAGAGAGAGAGAGAAGGAAATTTGGGGAGATGTTAAGCGAGTGTTCAGGGAGTTTTGAACCAAGTCAGAAAGTTATTGTTGTTGGGGACCTAAATGCTAAACTGGGAGAAACTGTTGAGCGGAAGTTTGAAATACCAGGGATTAATAACAATGGGCGGCCAAGCCTTGAACTTAGTATGGAGAGAGGTCTGGTGACGGGGAATATGTTTTTAAGAAAAAAAAGGAATATGGTACGAAACAGGATAAATGTTTCCTGACGCGGGTCTCAGTCACATGATGACCCACAGCTGAGGGTTTTGGTCATCTGACCGACGCTATCCCTGGCTTACCGGTCCACCCCTTTAAAAATTATCATTATGATTATAACTAGTCTAAAAAAGAGAGGATGAATAAATACATGAGAAACGAAATAGGACGTAATGATATCAATTTTTAGAATAAGTATTAGCAAATAAAAGTTTGAACAGTAAGCTTCTGGATGTGTGATTTCAGAGGGGAAACAAACTCACCAAACCATTATTTAGTTGTAGCTACAGTGAGAGTCAGAGGTTGATGGGGGTACAAGGAGATAAAGATGTTAGATAAAGATGGGATAAAGATGTTAGAGAGTGAAGCAAAAGTTTGTGAATATTGGAGGGTGGGGTGTGTGAAACAAAGTTACAACCTCTAGTCTCACCCTTGAGTCCACAGAGCACCAGACGTTGTCATATTGTCTATAGTCCCACAGGTGGAGACTCGTACTGGGACTAATATATATATATATATATATATATATATATATATATATATATATATATATATATATATATATATATATATATATATATATATAAACATAAATATAAAGAAAATTAAAAAAAGATTTCTCTCATTTAAGAATATATGCTGTCACCACCTTAGTAGTAGAAGTGGTGAAAAAGAGAGTGACACGGAATTCGGGAAAGAGCAGGAAAAACCCAGTGGGAATTAATATTGGATTGCCAAGACAGAGTATTTGTTCTTGTAAGTCTCTTAGGGTAGCTTGACCTGAAAATTGATAGGTAGACGCCTTGTTAGGGGTTTAACTTACCTACTTCTTGAGACGATCTCCAGCTTTCAGCTGTCCAAAACTGAAGGAATATGACTCTCTCCTGAAGACCTTGCTTGAGAGTGTATTAAATCTTTCCCTTGAAGATGGACAGTGGTTGTAAGCCTCACTTCCAGTCAGGCTTGGGGAGCTGGGAGTATGTCGATCCTCCCAGATTACCCTACCATCTTTCTTATCCTCTTCCATTGCATCAGACTAGTTAATAAAACAAATTCTTCCTGACAACCTTCGTAACTCAACAGGAATACAGGATCCTAGATACACCAGTGCCATCACTGAAGGGAAGACTTGCTGCTCGAGCACCAAAACCTAGTGAAGAACTAACCAACAAACAGTCTAGTTGGGATGACCCCATCGCTGAAAAGGTGCTTGCCAACATGCTCAGGGCTGCAACATCCAACAGGGAGACTGCCCGTCCCCCATGCTGTGAGTGCACATCACTTTGGGGACCTCCTCCAATTATTATTATTATTATTATAATCAAGGGGAAGCGCTAAACCCGTAGGAATATACAGCGCCTGTTTGAGGATATGGAATGTATTCAGGTTTAATTCAGGGAACTGGAGCACAGATCCAATTCGCTAGATCAAGAGCCCCTCACCAGCATCAAGGAACCTTCCTTGAGGGGACTTCCTCCAAGCAGTTCCCATTTCAGCAATGGGAACACTCCTTGACAAACAGACCCTCCATATTGCAGTGGCTCTCCACTTCGCTGCCCCAATTCACTCGGAATATACTTGTATTTGTGGTGATGTGCAAGCCGATCAATATGATGTACATGGCCTAAACTGCCCTAAAACTAATGGCTGGTATGCAAGACACAATGAAGTTAATAACTTCATAAAGAGGATCCTTGCTACAGCTGGATGCCCAAGAGAGAGAGATCCCCGATCCCTAGCATCCAACAATACTCACAACCCACAAACCACCTTGATTGGATCACCATTTATCCTTGGAAGAAGGCCAGCTTTTAGCATAGGACTTTACCTGTGTGTAGATACTGGCTGATACCTACATCTATCACAGTGTGGGGCTACACGGAGGAGCTGATCACATGGAGGAGTACAAGATCGACAAGAAGAGAGACATAACCCAACAGTATCAATTTGTCCCAGCGGGATCAGAGACTCTTTATCATGAGGAAAAAACGCCACTCGTTTCCTTAAAGAACTCATCGCACCACCAGGGACGTGAGGACTTTCATGTTCCAGCACCTCAGAATGGCCATCCAGAGGGTAAATGCTTGCTGCATACTTGGCTCATAGCTGGCTTCCGAGAGGCTGGAGGAGATTCATAATCCTTGATATATTGTACCAATGTATTCTTGTTTGTGTTTTTTTTCTTGTCAGTGTATTCTCTCTATAAATAACATTCACATATAATGTAGAATATATAGGAGATGGTAGAAGAAAATATTTAAACAGCTCCGGAGAAGAACCTCGAGTTTTCCCTGAAGTACGTTTATTCTCTTATCTGAGGACGAGGATCCTCAGTGCAATCCAAGAGATGGTACCTCCCAATATATATATATATATATATATATATATATATATATATATATATATATATATATATATATATATATATATATACATGTATATATATATAATTTATATATAAATATATATATATATATATATATATATATATTATATATATACATTATATATATATATATATTATATATACGTATATATATATATATATATATATATATATATATATATATATATATATATATATATATATATATATCATATATACATATATATATATATATATATATATATATATATATATATATTATATATACATATATATATATATATATATATATATATATATATATATATATATATATATATATATATATATACATATATATATATATATATATATATATATATATATATATATATATATATATATATATATATATATATTTATATGTATGTATATATATATTATATATATATATTATATATATATAATGTATATACATATATATATATTATATATGTATGTATTATATATATATATATATATATATATATATATATATTATATATATATATGTGTGTGTTTGGGGAAGGAGTTGGAAGAATTTCCAGACAGTGGTTAATTTTTAAAAGATGTTTTTGTAATTGCTAGTAAGTAGCATCCGGAGGCTTGTATGCAACCACAGTGACAAGGTTTTGGTTTTCACTCTTTACAGCGAAAACTTCAAATATATCATTTGAGATGTTTAGCAGTTCTGATCAAATGAGCGGCTCTGTCAACACCATTTCCTGAGGCAGCATCCCCTTTTGTTCCATCTCCATCAGCACTGCAAAGAATAAGGGAAGCCTAGTGACTAGGTTTGCAACAGAGGGAATTATTGTCATATTTCCTCTCGACCACTTCAGTAGATTTCCTTCTTTATCCAGCAACATCATTGCCATATACAGTGGAACCTCTGCTCACGAACGTTCCCGAACACGAACAAATCGATTTATGGCCAAAATTTTCGCCAAATTTTTGCATCTGGTCACGAACACAATTGGGTGCTGAACAAACACAGCCGCACCAATTTTCACGTTCCGCGCTATTCTTTCACACGCGCCATTTTTCCCCATTTCCTGTTGTTTGAGTACACTTCGCCTTGTAGTCGGTCTCTGTCCATCGTACGTTCATTCGCTGTGAACTGCTTGTGTTGTATTTCGTTTGTATTTTAATTCATTTTGCAATTAACCATGGCCTCTAAGCAAGTGAAGAGTGGAAATGTGGGTAAAAAGAAGGATTTGAAGAAAATTGAAATAGAAGTGAAGGAAATTATTGAAAAGTATGAGCGTGGTGTGCGTGTTACCGATCTTGCTGCTGTGTTCAAGAAGCCGAAGTCTACAATCTCGACTATTCTGAAGCAGAGAGAGGCTATTAAAGTAGTTAATGTTGCTAAGGGAGTTACGATGTTAACCAAGCAGAGGTCTCAAGTGCTGGAAGAGGTGAAGAAACTGTTGCTAGTGTGGTTGAACGAGAAGCAACTTGCAGGTGATAGCGCAAGCGAGGCGAACACATGCAAGAAAGCCAGGAAGATACACTGATTTGCGGCAGAATTACCCTTCTACGAGTGCAGAAAGTGATGGTTTGAAAGGATGGTTTGAAAAGTTTCGTAGGGGAAGTCGCATTTATAGAGTGGTAAGGCATGGAGAGGCTGCTAGTTCTGACGCTGCTGTGGTATAATTAACTATTTTTGTGCATAAAAATCTTAAATAAAACAATAATTATGTACAACTCGTAGGGGTTTGGAACGGATTAATTGTATTTACATACAATGAAACGAGAAAATTAGGTTCACGTGACGACGAAATCGGGTTGCGACTAGAGTTTTGGAATGAATTTTGGTCGTGACCAGAGGTTCCATTATTTGTCTGTTTCTGCTTTTATGCTTTGTGGTAAATTATTAGCATTATAATCAAAGAAAGCGCTAAACCGACCAGGGCCATACAGTGTTACGGGGCAGAAAAAAGTGTTGAGGCTATGAACAGCTTGGTGGGGAAGGGATCAGAGGTAGGGGGAGAAAAAAAACTGAAAGGGACGCTAAGGACTGTGTCAAAGTTCGTACAGTAAAGCAGTTGCTGACAAAAAGTCAAAAAATTATTGTAAGTCAAAGGCTCGCCCGTCTGCAAGAAGGGAAGATAAGGTAAGAGTGGTAGCGCGGCGGTGGCGTTCGAGGTAAATCCTGCGAGCTCGCTGGTAAACCAGACAATTGACAGGAAAGTGAAGAACCGGAATAGGGACACGACAAACCTCACAGAGAGGAAGAGGGTGACGTTCCATGAGGTACTCATGGGTAAGGCGTGTATGGCCAATGCGGAACCCGGAGCGAGCAGTCTTCCGAGTATGGCAGTGGTGGTAAGATGGCCACAAACCTAAAGGCGGCTTAATAGAGTACAATTTGTTATGGTGCATGCCCGACAACCGTTGTTGCCAACGGCCGCGAAGACGGGCAGAGATGACTGAAAAATAATCCCTGAACGGAATACCACTATAGGAAACCGGAAGCTCATATACCACTGACCGCGCAGCAGCATCCGCTTGTTCATTGGCCTACACATAATCGTGTCCAGGGACCCAACAGAAAACTACGTGTTTGTTCTTGCTAGCCACATGGTGCTACCACAGTTGAATACGAAGGATTAATGGATGAGGGGAATCAAATTGTTTAATGGCTTGTAAGGCACTGAGTGAATCTGAAAAGTGCAATGAGAATGGTATACAACTCGGCGGTAAAAATATTTGCTGAGTTTAGTGGTAAAACAAATTCCTGCTCATTTGTTTTTGATTTGTGCCTTTTGTGATTTGTTGGTTTTTTGATTGGCTGCTTTCTCTAATGTGTTGTTGCTGGAAATG